>NW_018735871.1:0-13924 GCF_002204515.2 Aedes aegypti | reverse complement strand
ATCTTCTTACATCTAACCCGTGGACTGTTAGAACACGCTAAGTCTAATAACTTCCAATTTGGGTCCGTTTGTAGTTAATATATTAATATGGTAATTTTATGGCTTAGGGATGGTACACAAATTATGTCACGCTAAATTTCAACATTTCGATCCCCTTTCCCCTTGTGATAAATCACACTTTTTGTATGAATCCTCCGAAAATTTTGTAAGGCTTGTCACACTTGACTTGACCCCTCCCCCCTTGAGGTGTGACATAATTCGTGCATGAATTGTTAGGGACGCTTTGAAGGTGATTCTGAGGTCGATCCCACGAGGGATCGCAAGGATGTAGAATAGACTAAAACAAAAAAGTTATAAAATTCAATTGGGGCACCACCTTGATTAAACAGCGCCTTAAGGTAAGAAAAAGGCCATCTTAATGTTTTAACTCAATTAGTTGCGCTATCAGCTGGCGCATTCAATTCAAATATGTTCAAAGTATTTCGATTCTATCATACCCGAAAAAAGTTCAACGTGAATTTGAAACTGTGAATTTTGCGAGACAAAAATAGCATCCCGTCAAACGGGATGACTTGCAACACATTATTTTTATATGTCAAAAATAATTCTTTTAAATGGCATGAAAAACTGATACTTGATGAACGTTCAAAGGCATGGCTTGAAAACACAGCGCATTATATTTTAGGTAATTTTGTAACAACTTTTAATTAAAGTACTTTTTTTAATAGTTCCATTGCGGGGTGACTTGCAACACTTAATTTCCAAGCAATATCTTCTTTATAAACAAAGAGTAATAATTCATAGATCAACTATAAACACCCGTTAAAATATATTAGTCAGTTAAGAAATAGAATCTCGACGTTTAACGCTTCATTTCCCCAAGTAAGAATAACTGAATTTGTTTCTTACAAATAGGTAATCAAAACGCTCTTGTATTGATTCACGTACTTTGAATACTCTTCTTCTTGGCATTACGACCTCACCGGGACAGAGCCTGCTTCTCAGCTCAGTGTTCAATTAGCACTTCCACAGTTATTCACTGAGAGCTTTCTATGCCAGAGTTGTCATTTCTGCATTCGATATCGTGTGGCAGGTACGATGATACTCACAAAAACACATGTTTACTCATTTTTCTAATGTTTTCCATTGGTTTAAGTCAAAAAAACTTTTTTTTTTTTAGATTTTGTCACACCTAGAGTGTCCATTCCCCGGCCATTTTGCTTGTCCCGGGATTTGGGACAAACATTGATGCTTGTCCCGGGAAAACCCCGGGATCCCGGGATTTTTATTAAAACTTGTATTTTTGTTGAAATGGAAGTAAAATTTCCATTTTACAATGTTTTTACATATTAAATTGGAATTTAATTTAAAATAGAGATTGTTTTTCAAGAAAAACAGTTGAAATATATAAATTAATTACAGCGAATTTATTCTTATAAAGTTCTGCTTACTTAATAAATATCAAAACTTACCTTGAATAATTAGGTACAGAGACGAACCAGCCAAGGGCTGAAATTCTCTCTAATAAAGAAAATTCATCCTTCATAATTAGGTACGGGTATGTTGGGAAAGTTAACAAATTCTCTATTATAAATGAAAGAATGATAAAATTTTAACATAATAATATTAATACAATTTTATCCAGAAAATTTGAAAAATCATCATCATCATCACTTTCTAAGAGAACGATTGAACCATTGAAGGTACTGTAGTGGATCAAGGTAATTAGGAATTTTGATTACTTTCAGATTAGTTTTATCAGTCTAGGGTTATGGAAACGGCCAATGCCGTAAAAATAATGAATATAATAAGGAGACTAATGAAAAAATTTTCCTTTTTTGGTAATTTAGCTTTTTTATGAAAACATTTACTCATGATTTTGTTTTTTTATTTTATCGAATAAAGTTTACGAAACTATGCTCGTCATGTCCATTGCGGCTTAAACCAGCTGACGGTGTTTTGAAAATTACGAAGTTCAGGTTTTTTTCGAATAAAATTTGATTCTGAGAAAGTATGTCATTGTTTTGCTTGTAAATTTAGCGGTTTTTATACATTTTTTCAGTCACCACGGGAATCCCGGGATTCCAGAGATGGTATAATTTATATCCCGGGAAACGGGAAATCCCAAAATTCTTTAAATCCAGGAATTTTTGTCCCGGTATGTCCCGGGATGGACACTTTAGTCACACCCTTTGGCTTAAACTCAAATTTGTTTATTTTTGTGTTTTTGTTTTGTTTTGGTGTATTTTGTTTTCCGTGTCTCTTCCGAAATGTCGGATATACGGAGAAATCAGACTACCCAAAAAATGAGTTCTTTTAACTCAAATTTGGGTTAACTGCATGAACCTACAAAGGTTCAGGTTCAAAAAGGATTTAGTTTCGAACTAACTTAAACATAAAAAGTTAGTTTTCTAACATCATCATAAAAAAACATAAATTTAATTCTCTTGTTTAAACAGGCATTAGATACTTTTCAGGGGCCCATATAGCCATAGTGAAAAATGTGCAGCTATTCAGCAAGACCAAGCTGAGGGTCATAGGTTCGAATGTGGTTGAGGATCTTTTCGGGTTGAATTTTTTTCTCGGCTTCCCAGGGTATAGAGTATTTTCATACCAACCACACGATATAAAAATGATTAATTTGCAAAGAAAGCTCTATGATAATAATTGTGAATGTGTTCACAAGAACACTTAGCTAAAATCAGGCTCTGTTCCGGTGGGGACTTAACGCCAGAAAGAAGAAGACACTCAATAAAAATTTAAAATAATGCATGTGATACAGGTTACTAGCTGAGAAGAACGTCTTCCTCTTTTTGTTTTATTTCAGCCAAAAACATCACATGGAATATTTCGATAGAATGGGAAGTTTCTTTCAAAATACTCAGAAATAACTACTAACACAAAAGCTGCACAAAACAAATTCACATTTATATTTTCAAAAATTGTTGCAAACAACATACACATTACATTTTCACACTAACCTCCATCGTTACCCTCAATCTCCACTAAACATTCCGTCACGTTGCTTTTGCTGTTGATGCGGTCGCTTCTTCCCCACCCGCAGTGTAACTTCCCCTTTGCCACTGTGTTACATGCTCAGAGAACTTGGTCCTCACCCGTTGAGCTCCTCGGCGGCAAGGATCCACCCAAAAGCGTTCGCACATCGTTTTGAGAAACACCGTCACCTTGATCGTCTCCCCCAGGAAGGTGTAGATCAGCGGATTCAGCACGCAGTTCAGCATGGCCATTATCCCAAAAATGTAGTGCAGCATCCAGAAGGTGTTTGTGTTGCAGTGCCGTGCAGCTTTATCAGCAGGAATATCCAGGTCGGCAATCGACACAGGAAAAACACCGACATGATAAACACGATGGCTTTGAACATGCGCAGCTGGCGCTTTTTTCCGATTGTTGGACGCCGGGCTGGTGCTGGGAGCTGTGGGAGGTGGTGGGGGAGGCACCTGTGGGGCGAGTGTTGATCTACGCAATTGGAGCACACACACTTAGAGACGGAGTAAGCGGTGTGACGTACCGGAAATGAAGGAGGACGACGATCCGAAGCATTGCTCGAGCTGATGTTGGTTGAGGTGGTTTTGCGTTCCCCTGTGCTGTCGGTGAACATGCCAGTTTTGGATTTCTTATGCACTTTGCTGCGATTGTCAAGTGGGTTCCTTCGAATCCAGATTTCTTTAGCGATGATAGAGTTGAGCCAAAGGAATGATAATAACAGCGGTAGAAAGATCACAGTGAACACAATTCCAAAGTAGTATCCATTTTTGCTCTTATCGGTGGCGCATATTTCTGCTAAAAAGTAACCCGTAATCACGTCTGAATGGGTTCTATCGGCTATGAGTACGATAACGTGGTAGATCTGGTACAAGGTTAGCATTGGGCTGGATACTCCGGCTGCAAGGCCCCATATCAGAACGGCACAGGCCACGCACAATACGCCGCTGGGTTCCCAAGCTCCCTTGGTCAGTCGCACCACAGCCATGTACCGGTCCAGAGCGATCGCCACCAAAGTGATACTATCCACCAGCACGGCCATCGTTTGGAAGAAGGGGGCAAACGTGCACATTAGCTCTCCGAGGGTCTGTGAAATCGAAAACCATAAAAAATACATAAAATTATAGGCAGTAAAATTGTCAAAGCTCTGAGCCATTTTTATGTTACTATAAGCGCTGTATGTAAGTGCATTTAACTGTCGAGTTTCAGATGATGTCAAAGTGAACTACATGAAGCCTAAAAAGCTTCCATGCTTTCTATCAAGATTCTGAATTCTCGCTCACTCTCACGATTGAAGCAGATTTCTCCAGCGCAGGATTATGCGTAGTATTAAAAATAATTTATGTTTCACACATTTTTCAACACTTGCATTTTAGCAATATTGTTTTGAAAGCTTCATCTGTACTATATGTGTGTATGGGCCATTAGGGTGGGGCTTATTTCCAAAAATCTTCCGTAGTCAGGATTTACAAAGTGGAAAATGACCACCGGTCCCAAAATATCATCCTGTGAAAAAATGAGATTTTTTGGTGAAGGTTTAGAGGTGGCGCAAAGGGCGTAAGTGCAATTTTCCCATTCTAGTGAACTTTGAAAAAATTTGGTATGCTTTTCAGCTTGTTTTGGTGATTTTAGGACCTTTAAGTGCAAAAATTCGCCTCAAAATTGCGATATTTCTACTCCTTTAGATGATATTTGACGAAATATATTTATACATGCGATTTTTGGCCCTTGTATAGGTTACACTGACTGATTACTATGAACCCGAATAAGCATATGATTAGCTGGGGAGAATTCGATTCTACCCCATTACCCCGAATCCCATCACCCCGAATGCCGTAAACCCGAAGTTCACTAGAATGGGAAAATTGCACTTACGCCCTTTGCGCCACCTATAAACCTTCACCGAAAATTCTCATTTTTTCACAGGATGTTATTTTGGGACCGATGATCATTTTCCACTTTGTAAATCCTGCCTACGGAAGATTTTTGGAAACAAGCTCCACCCTAATGGGCCATGTAAAACCAAAATAGCATAAGTGGCCATTATTCAAAAACATAATCTTCAATTTTTTTGTTTTTGGTATGGTAGAATAAGTGTTTTCCATAGAAAAATTGATCACTTTGCCTCAATAATAACTTTTGAAAATGGCCTATAACTTATTGCATGCAACTTATTTGAAAACTTCTAACTCCGAAACTGTTGATAGTAGAGAAAAATGTTGTATGAATGAGTTATAGTGAACCGTTTGGACTAGAAGAAAAAAATACACGCTGAAAAAATATTTTGTTTATTTTCATCAAAAAATCAAAAATAAAATTTAAATTTTAAATTACTCAAAAATCCTATTTTTAATATTTTTTAAATTGTCACCATAGAATCTTGATAGCAAACAGATGTTTGGGACAAATTTTC
This sequence comes from Aedes aegypti, assembly GCF_002204515.2. NCBI lineage: Eukaryota > Metazoa > Arthropoda > Insecta > Diptera > Culicidae > Aedes > Aedes aegypti. The sequence continues at coordinate 8,508 of NW_018735871.1, read as the reverse complement.
ATGATGGTGAAATTTTTAATAAAATAGTTTTTCTAAGAACAACTTTTGGCCGATTTTCAATTTTTTTTTTGTCAAAATAAATACGTTCTGATGATAACAATAATAATCTTGAAATTATTGTGAACCATAATGATTGTATGGAGAATTTCTTAAAAGTAGCCATTTACCAATTATATCGAGTTTAGTGCAAAAATATAATTTAATTATTGGAATTGGCCATTTTTATTAGCTTTTCGCGATTCTTCATCAAGGAAAATAAGTAAAGTGAAAAGAAATATGGTCTTTACTCTCGAAAACGTATTATTATTGACGGAGAATCGCGAATAACTAATGAAAATGGCCTGTTTAAGTATTTTAATATTAATTAATTGTATTTAATTTCATTAAACTCGGAATAATTCGAAAATGGCTGCTCCTAGAGAAATTATCCTTGTAATCATTTTGGTTTAGAATCATTTCAAAAATCTTATTGTATCATCAGAACGTATTTATTTTGACAAAAAAAACATAATTTTGAAAATCAACCAAACGTTGTTCTTAGAAGAACTTTTTTTTATTAAAAATTTCTCCATCATGTAACTTTGTCCCAAACATCTGCTTGCTATCAAGAGTCTATGGTAAAAATTTAAAAAATATTATAAATGGGAAAATTTGTGTAATTTAAAATTTAATTATTATGTTTGAATTTTTCATGGAAAAACATAAAATATTTTTTAGTGTGTATTTTTTTTTTGTAGGCCAAACGGTTCACTACAACTTCCTCACACAACAATTTTACTCTAAAATCAATAGTTTTGAAGTTAGAGATTTTCATATAAGTTTCATGCAAAAATGGTTTGGCCATTTTCAAAAGTTATTCTCGAGTCTATTTTCTATGGATAACATTTATTGTATCATACCAAAATCATGTGTAAAATTTTCTGCAAATCGAAGATGGTCGAATTCTGTGACTGACCGATTTGACATGGAATTCGTCTACTGAAAGTGCTATGAATTAATTTGAGATAAATTATATTTTAGAAAATAGATTCACATGTGACGAACTTGGATCAGCTTGAAAAATGTATATAAAATTTCTTGCAATAGAATGTATATTTCACGGAGTCATTTGTTCAATCCCAGGCTCCGTTCGTGGGTAGATTACTTTGTATATGTATCTTGGTTATACAGTCTGTATCTGCCGATATCTTTCAATTTGCCCTTGATAGTTCCACACTCATTCGCAATCGTTAAAACCAAAAACTGACATAATATTGTCTTCATCTCGTTGTATTGTATTTTTGTTCTGACTATATTTCCTTCAACACTACAATAGAACACGGGGTAATATGCGCCCGTAAGCAGAAATTCAGCTTGTTTGTCGAATTTGTTTTTGTTCGAGTTTACAAGGAAGTCACATTAATAAGCTAGCTATTACTATCACAGCCATTGGATTGAGGCAATCATATCTAAGAAATTAATGAGACCACAGTCAGATTTTCAAAACATTTCATGCAATTTTATCCATCTTAAACCATTTCAAGTAGTCTTGAGCTGTTTTAGGCTTGTTCATCCGTTTTAAGCTATTTTAAGTAGGTTTTAGCCATTTCAAATCTTTTTATACAGTTTAAAGCCGTTTTAACTCGTTTTTAACAGTTTAAGGTCTTTTCTAGCTGTTTTAAACCGTTCGTAGCACTTTATGTCCTTTGTCTTAATCAATACAAAATGTGGACATTTCAAACAGACAATATGCTATGTCGATTCAAACATGTTTTTAAAACCTTATTTTCTATAAGATATTTTGGAGGCGATTATTCATCTTCAAGAAATCCGAAAAAAAAACTTTTTTATTTAACGTGGTTTAAAACCATTTAAAGCATTTTTTTAACCGTTTTAAACCTTTTCAGCAGCTTAAAGACGCTTCAAGCAGTTTTAACCCACTTTAAGCCATTTTATGTCATATCAAGCCGTCTAAGCTTTTTAAGGTGAAGGTTCATTGAGCTCGTAAACATAATGTTGCCACCCACTCGAGCCACCCGCTAAAGCACCCTCTCGAGCCACCCAACAAGGCGGAGCACAATGTTATGTGCGTCGGCCAAAAATAAATCATCATGTTTCATGTATACCTCCACCAACAAAACCATGTAGGTAGTGTTACTTGCACACGTTTCATACAATGGTATTATTGTCGATATGAATTCATCAACAACTTCATAAAAACTCAAAATCACAATTTATTTCAATTGGTAGTGAAAACATGTTTTTTGACCAAAATTATAAGCATTTTTCACACCATGCGTGTGTTGTTTACTATTTTTTGGCAGTTTTCTTTTCTCTTCTCTCGCTTCTCACGGACGGAGAAAGTTGCCATCAGTATGCATTTGAATTCTACAGTCAATTGTACTGCATAATATCTTATATTCATTTTTGCTGTTAAATTGCGTTGTACATTGTTTTACTCACGCATAAAAATGTTTTGCAACACTTGTGACATTGTACACCTTTTGAGTATTATGAAATTGTAAAATACGTGGTTGTAGCAAGTGTATGAATATCCAAACCATTCTAATTGCAAACATAAAAACTGGTATCACTTAATATCAGTGAGAGCGGCGAATCCGAATCATAAACAATGTTGGCTCAGTGAATTCGCGTTCCGGTGCTGTTTTCGAGCACAAATTGACTAATATAAGTGATTTATTGCTCCCAGGAGCATTGTGCGTGAATAATCAAAGTGTTTCAAGTATCGCATTAGATTTTTGAATTGCTACGGTGAGTAGAAATACGATTACAAGTGAGTTTTAGAACGGGCACCGAAAAGCCAGCAAACAATATCTCGGTGCGTGAAGAAGAAGTGATTCGGAAGTGCGTGGTATTTTACAACACAAATCACAGCAATAACTACGTATTTGCATTCAAAAACTGGTGATTTGTGAAAAACATATTATGGATTGCTTTCAGTTAAGAAACCACCGCTCTACAATAAGGTAGTAACTTAAAATAATCATTTTTTGTGATCGCTCTCCAAAACACTGTAAGAAGTGTGGGAGGAGGGAGCGGAAAGCAAGGGGGAAGTACGGTGCCATATTAGAGGCCATTTTGGTACTCATGGGGATATGTCCTTAAGCCATTTTAAGGTAATCGAAAAACTAAACATTATATATGTTTTGCAATAGAGCTCACGACTCCCCAGTAAACACACCATCGTTTATGATGAGATATAAGAGTACAAATGTGGAGGCGATATACGTACATCTTGCATTCAGCCTTATGGCGCATGTACGTATATCGCCTCCACATTTGTACTCTTATGCGCTATTGTATACGAGTTTGTGTTTACTGGGTCCCTGTTCACTAGATAGAAAGCGTTACCCCTACACCACGAGAGGACTCATGAATGCTGAAGTTTACCTGAATTCGATTCCAGCTCAATAATCACGTGGTCCTCATATGTGGCATATATGCTGTTTTGAGCCGTTTTAAACCGTTTCTGACGTATCAATCCGTTTTCAGCCATTTTAAACTGAATTTAGTACTATACCATTTAATTCCATTAGAGTTTGTATCCTTTGACACATACGCGTATTTCGACCTCAACTGTGAGGTCGAAATACGCGTATCTGTCAAAGGATACAAACTCTAGTGGAATTAAATGGCCTTACACTTGAGGTCGAAATACGCGTATCTATCAAAGGATACAAACTCTAGTGGAAACACGACACTGAAGACGGCCTTACAGTTGTGGTCGAAATACGCGTATCTGCCAAAGGATACAAACTCTAGTGGAATTAAATGGTATAGTCCAAATTCGGTTTTTTCATCTACTTATAGGTATTCTACTAAACAGCTCGAAGATTTATTATCATTTTAAACTATTTTTAGCCATTTTAAACAATTTTCACCCATTTAAAGCCACCTCAACACATTGCAGACCATTTTAAGCTATTTTAAGCCATTTTACATCGTTTTAAGCTATTTTATGCAGTTTTACGCCGTTATAAGCCATTTTTAGCAACTTTTAGCCATTTTAAGCCATTTTTAGTCGTTGTTACCTTTTTGCGCCGTTGTAAGCAATGCTCATTAATTTTAAGCTATTTTAAGCTGGGTTTAGTCATTTTAAGCCGTTTTAACTCGTTTTTAGCAGTTCGAAGTCGTTTCTAGCCGTTTTTAAGGCAGCGTCTATTTATTACGTTACGCTTTTTGTATGAAAAATTTAAAATTTTTGTATGAGCCGTAACGCTTGAGCCTACTCCCCAAGAGCGTTACGTAATTTATGTTTTGTTTCCCAGACTTAAAAAATCCGAACCAGGATTTTTATTTTTTAAATCCCGGGATTTCCCTAAAAACAAGTATAAAGCTTGTCGAAGCTTAACTGAAGTTTGAAATTTTGATACATTAAAGAACATATAGGATATAAGCCGTATTTCAACATTTTTGAAAAAGAATTTTGTTTTCTAATATGTGATTTTGATTTTTGACTTATTGCAAAATTTCAGACAATTCTGCCAAGAAAACAAAAACCTATGCTGTAGTGAATCATGAAAGCGCTAATGTAGGTCTTTATTTTATATTGAGTGGAATTTTGAACTTTGTTTTCAGATGATTTCTTCCGTATTTATAACTACCAAACAAATTTTCAAGCATTAGGTAACTAGGTACACCCATGATCACTGACACATGCGCTGCTATCGGGCGAATTGTATGAAACTTGGCAGTAAGATGCACTTCACGGATCAAATTGTTGCAAAATATGAGCCCGATTACTTCAAAATAAAAAAAAATCCATTCCGCACTTTGTTTATGAACTGAATTACAAGACATTCTTCTTTCATAAGAATTTTCATTAGACATATTGTAAACAATTTTTTAAATACTCTCATGAAAATTTTGTGATAGGGAGCCACATCCTATTCTTGGCATTTTTGATTCACTTCGGCAGTGGGGTTTTTTGGAACCTACAAAGCATATATTTTGCCACAATATGCGTCGTATTGGAACGCTTCTTTTTGCAAAGTTTCAGATAATTCTGCCGATAAAAGCCCCCCATGCCAAAGTGAATCATGGAAGTGCCCAAGTAGCTCTGCACCATATATGTTTGAGAATATTCCTCTATCCATTTAGTGCCTCTCGTTTCATCAACATTTTTTTTTTTATTACATGATCCCATCTCCAACAAGAAAATAAACGCTACTTTAGGGAACTACAGTAATAACTTCATGAATCTATGTTACTCAACTTGATATGAACTAATGTGACCATACGGGATTTTCAACCACACTTCCTGGCTCACTGTTCTGATCCCTACAAACACATTTCTGAAGTGTGTGTAATCTGTAACTCGATTAATTAGTCCCTACAATATTAACTCATGGAGGTTAGAATTCAAATGACATCCATCATTTCTAGTCTAGATTAACATGTCCAGTGAAATTTTCTTGTTAAAGAAATGGAAAGAAAACAGCCCTTACAAAATTATTCATTAATTACGATTCCTAAAACAATTTTCTGTCTTATTATGTTTAACTTGATGTTTCTGGAATTCTTGGGATTTTCGCAATATATACCAGGATCCTGGATTTTTAAGATCTCGGGTAATCCTGGTATTTTTGTCCCAGGAAATCCCGAGCTAGACCTTCTAGTCATAACCTGCACGTTAATCATGTCGCCTTAATTGATTAAAGAATTCAGAGAGATAAAATAAAGTTGAGTGCGAATATATCACCTACTTGGGAACACATTTGTACGGAGTGAGAACATTGAAAAAAACTCAAAAGAAACATATTGATACTTACCCACAATGAATTGTATTCAGTATTAAACTGCGACAAATACACTATTGACGTAATTGTTACGAAAAGTATATCGCTCAACGCCAGGGAGAGTAGACACACGCGAAACAAATGCCGTTGTTCCCTATTGTGAAATTAAACATTAGATTCTTCACCAATCCGCCATAAAAAAAATCTACCCTACCTCCGAATATTGGTAATAAACGTCACCACATTGCCGAATATGGCCAGTACCATCACCAGAATAACCAGCACCGTAAAAACCGTCCTCTGTTCCGTGCTAAGATTCTTAAGCGAATTTTCCCAATATCCAATCAACTGGTCCCTCGGACTGGCATCCAAATCCTGAAAGTTTGCTGCAGTGATGTTGTTCGATGACAAATACTGGAACGCCGATTCACTAATTTGGAATGCCATTGTGGGTGTTTTCTATATCCTTGCAGGATTCTTCACGATAAAATGATTCCACAGGACCTAAGTACCTTGTCCCGAATTCATCTTTTTTCCACTGATTGCAAACTTGTAACTAGCAATAAGGATCGACGTCCTCGCTTGTGAAGCTGAATTTATGATTCCGACTTTATTGGTGGGTTGTGCGAAAATGGCACACACGGTCGGCAGAGAAATGTGTCTGAGCCAATATATTTTCCTGAATCGGTTATCTGTTGGCTTTGGGCCGATGGAAAACGGTAATGGTAAGCTGATAAGGGGCAATACGCATATAGAAATGGTGATTTTTTACGGTTATCGATAGTGTGCCGATAAGCTGATTGACAATTGCTTGTTTCACGGAATAATTAATTCCTGTTAAGACACAAATAGTGCAATAGGATTTTGTTCTCGGTTATGTTAGAGAACCGACGTTTAACGAGAAGCTTCACCAAATCGTTCTTCAACATTAAACACAGCATGACTTTTATTACTTTATTATCTTCATTAAAGTGAATCTCAGCACTTGGAACTAATTCTTTACTACGCTTCACCTCACATTTTCATATTCAATTGAAATATATCTTTAGAAATTGAAATGAAAGCTTAAGTGCTTCGGAGTACAACTTTCACTACTAGAACTTACTTTAAACACGACTGTTCAGTGAAATCTCATACCAGTTCTGTGCGCTAAAAGACAGATTTTTGAAATTGGTCGAAACATTATGTAATCATGTTAACTAAAATAATATTCATGCGTCGCAGGTGACCTAAAGCTAGGCTAACCAAAACGTGTAAGAATATAAACGGGAACAAATGAAATACCAAAATGATACATTTTTTGCAAATCCTCATGTGTCTGTTTTGGAATAAATTTTGTATTTTTAAATTAGGATTCAAATTAAAGAGAACCATGATAACTGTTCGCAAAGTTTCTCGTTTTAATTAATAAAAAGTAACCGTAATTCGGGATGTGGTTGATCAGTGGGGAGAAGTTGATCACTCCCGTACCCACGTGTAAATATTTTCTAGAAAGCAGAGCAAGAAGCTAGAAGCCAGAAGTTGCACAGGGAATTAATGAATGGGGCTTGGGTTTAGCTTACCATTCTTCAATGTGCACAAATCGAGAGCTCAAATTTTAAAAGTCAATAACGGCACCGGCAACGTTCTGTACGGTCATCGGGGAAGGGAAGGAATGTTAGTTAGACAACCATTGTTACTAGAGACCGTGTATACCTCTGCATCTCCACAGTTTGTCATGGAAAGGATATTGGGTTAGTGGGATAAGATAAAGATCTGGGAGTCACCAACGGTTGGTGATGCGATCCATGATATAATCGGATTCCGCGATTTAATTCGATAATCGCACTGTACGCCGAATAAGTTGCCTAATCGCTCGCCCACACAAGAGCAAGCGACGGGATCAATAGACGAAACACTTACTAACGAACCGCGGCGCTTTTTTCATTCCATTACTCGACCGACGCGCGACATGTTTGATCCTGCCCTCATCGCCCTCCCCCGCAGGAGTAAGCGTCAGGGTCGAAGGATCAAACACTCCGTGTCCGGTTCGCGCAGTGCGAAGAAAAAGTGGTGTAATCCAGTCATAAATGTTCGGGCCCATCGATTGTATCGCTTGCTCCAGCGGAAGCGAGCATTGGGACCGGAAACACACTCGTTTGGCATGCAACGCCTAATCGAATTATACCGTGATAACCATGATAACCACATCGTCATTATCACCACATTTTCCCATTAACCCAATGTCCTTTCCAAGACAACTGTGGAGATGCAGAGGTATATTTCGTCTTTGAACTCTCGATTCGTGCTCTTTGAGAATGGTTCGCTAATCCCAAACCCCATTCATTAAATCTGTGCAATTTCGACTGTTCTGGTCAATCACGGAGTGCAACTACGAAGTGATCATCTGTGCTTTAGCTCATGCTCACTATCCGCAAGGGTTTTACTTACAAATTCTTCAAGCATTTTTTTTAGTTTTGTAGCTTGAAACCTAGTTAGCCAGTTCATTCGCCTCAATTCAAATTGTATTGCTCTGGAGTGGCCAAATCAGTTGATAATGAATTGTTTCTCCGTTTATTGACAAATTCCCTCGAACTCATGAAGATAGAGACGTCGCACGCTATGTTTTGGACATAAAACGGAAATGTCCTCAAAGAGGCCCAGGCGGAACTTGTGTCAGGCCAAATCTATTGATATTTGATTAGTTCTGTCTTTATTGACATGTTCTTTCGAATTGCTGAAGATTGAGACGTGGCACGGTATGTTTTGAACATAAAACGGAAATGTCCTC
>NW_018735870.1:0-14674 GCF_002204515.2 Aedes aegypti | reverse complement strand
AATCGGAACGCATCATTCAACTTTTCTTCGAACGAACCACGAAACGTGATTTGATAGCTTCAGGCCTGCCTCAGCCGTAGAAAAAAAAACAAACCACAAATCCTACATGTAAACAGTACCTATCTTCGTACCACTTGAAAGATGTTTTTGTTTCCCCACACAAGGTAGAGCTCTGCAAAACTTGAATTCTAGCACTGGTATTTGAAGTGCGCACGAATCAAACTTGTCACGTGGAGACGCATGGTAGAGTAAGGCTTTAACAAACTTAAATTTGCGTACGCCAATGAGTTTAGATTATGTTGATCAACGTCGATTTCACAATGACGAAACAAAATGTCGAAAACAAAAAACCGAAAGTCGTCAAGGCAAAAACGTCAATCTTCTTCCAAGAAACACTTGGATCCATTCATAGCTCCTTAGAATGTTTCATTCGCAGACAAAAAAAAACTTACTTGGGTGTTTTGCTTTTAAACACTGCGGGTTGTTCCTATCTACATTTCAAAAGGTACACGGAAACATAATTCACCCATTCACCAAATATGCGTTAAAATCTAAAGGCGTGGCATGATCATAGAAAACAAAAATACTGTTTTTAGGCCTAAATCAAACATTAGAAAATTGAGTAAACGTGTATTTCTAACATAAGCTTAAATGTTTGGTACAAAAATTGGGACATGGTTTTAGGACTCTATTCTCTCTGCTCGACGTATTGTCCTTTCAAGGTTTTGGCATTCAACGTTTTGTTTTTCGACGTTTTGTCTCCCAATTGATTTTGATATGATTAGATTCGCAGAGCAGTGTGGCCCAATAAAAATTTGAAAGAAGTATCATTTAAACACAATTTTCAGATTTCCCCTTCGATTTCACTGACCTAAACGATAGTCGATTCTATGGATTGGAAAAATTTAACGATTATTCACTTTTTATTTCCCTAACCAGCTCTCTGGCTCTCCTGAACCTTGCATGCCGCTTGCCGGTGCCAATTCCGAATAATGGATCTTAAAATTGAACAGCGTATTTGGCGCGCATTTCCACATGGAAATCATTAGTACGGGCGCTACCCTGCCAATTTTTCCCTCCCATGCCTTATGATTTCTCGTCGTCGTCCATTATTGGTCCATTGGTTGGGACCGGTCGGTGGGTTGGAAATGCAATAAATAAATTTTCGACGCTAATTATAAATTTTACTTCACTCATTAAAATATCGTTCGATTTTAGTTGGCAAACGTTGGCGGCCGTTGTTTGCGAGCGATGATGCCTTTGTCCGATCCCAAGACAGACGGCAGATTTTAATCGAAGGCCGGGTGCACTAGTGCATGAGTCTTCTGCCACTTGTTTCGACGCCTGCAGGGTTCAATTGAGAGTAGCAAAAGTGTGTCATGGAGACGCGTGGTCTAAGGTGTTTCGCACCGATCCACACAGTGGTTCGAAGGCAGCCAAAACTTCAAAAATTCTAGTAGTATTCTTCAAACAGCGGGAGTTGAATTCTATCAGGGTATTGAATTGAGAAATATCCTGAGAAGCAATCATCAAATAAAATTAGAATTACTTTACGAATTAACCCATAAGCGATTTTTTACATTAAAGTCTCCAATGACAATTTTTTATGCTTATTGTGAGTCAATTTCCGCAAGTTAGTTTGAAGCAAATTAACTTGCAGCCCAGTGCATTGAAAAGGCAAATAGGCAGCTATGATCCAATTGAAAGATGATCTTGAAGGTCACTATGTTGATATTCAGAGTTAAAATCGTATTTAATCAATTTGGGACACTTTCGCGGATTTTTCCAACCTTCGCATGAAGTCGTGCCACTGTGACGATCGCTGAAAAACAGTTCTGCTTGTCTGTAGATCGACAAATGGTCAACCGAAAACCAAATTCCTTCAAGTGGTAGTTCAGATATTGGGTGACATTTAAACTGTCCCGTTGCCAAATAATGTAATACTGCAGATCCAACGATTTGCGAGCTATCGTGGTCATGCTAAGTCCTGTAGGTGTATAGATAGTTCGTTTTATTTATAGGCAAACCGCCTCAGGAGGGTGAAGGTGAATCTTTTTTTTTTTTCCTAATCCCAACCGTATTGCCAAAAATGCATCTATCAACACTTGGACACGTGCTTCTGTGAGCCGTGGCGAGAGAATTGTGCAGTGGGGGTAAATAATGGTCACCCATCCGTGGAAATCGATCTAGGATGAATGCAACAAGCGGAGACTCATAAATCGAGGTGGTACCTACCTCGTAACAAAACAACTTGTTGATGTTGGTTGCTGGTGGTGCCGAACCAAAGAGTGGGTTAAATTTTCTGGAAAGAAAAAAAAATGTTTCCAACGATGGTCGATTTGGCACGGGATCAGATTTTCTCGGAAGGTCGTCGAAGTGGGAGAATGGAAATGGAGCGGCGCGCGGTGGCAATCGATGCCATAAGTTACGCTGTACTTGTGGAGTGTGGATTTTTGAAACTCCCACGGGCAGCCAGTCGTAACGTTTGAGTGAACTAGCATTCGAGTGTGGTGGCAAATCAAGGGTACGTGTATTAGCTGATCGCCAGAATGTGCCTGTGTAAACCAGCCTTTTATTCAAACTCATTGTATAAATCTTATAACTTGTAAGTACAATGGTTGAAGGCATCACAAATAGTATCCCATCACTTCAATGCTATAAATTCACTCAGTTTTTTTAATGACATACTACAAGTACATCTAATTTAATCCATATATAACCCAAGCTTCATTAAAAAAAATTACTTCATCGGATATAGGCCTTTTCACGAGACGTTTCAAATAAGCTGACTTTGAAGCCCTTTCTTCTTCTTCTTCTTCTCTCTTTTCCAATCTGGTGGTATCAGTCTCAGGTTATCAGTCTATATCTCTCGTAACAATTCAAAAGGGCCAATCCTCAGATCGTTAACTCTGAGAAAATTCGATTTGAATATTGTTTCAATTCCTATTTCTCAGTTTTCGAATCAATCAATGTTATTTCTTGTTTGTTGATTTTACTATTAATTTACGTTAATAATAGATTTTATTCTGAAAACTTCCAAAATTGTGGTAAAACTAATGGATTTTAAATTCTTGGCACATTTCCGATTTTCAACAAAACATGAGCCTATTTTATTCACCAAATTGAATTTCATAAGCGTGCTTGGCCCTTTTCGTTTTCAATGAATGAGCTAGAGAGAGTAATTGCCCTCTCACCATACTAAGGCCAATGACAGTTTGCAAATTTTTCCGCTTGTAGGCCCTCTTGATGGAGAGAGAACCGATCATTGGCCGTTTCAAGCAGGGGGCCAATGAATGATTTCGAAAAAAAAGCGATTATTGGCCGTTTTGAAAATCGAGTTTATAACGGTAAGTTTTATGATTATCAACTGCCGAAAAGTTGCTTACACTCTTACTTACACTCGGCTGATAAGCCGTAAACCACGAATCATAATTAATAAAAAAAAAAGGATTTATGATTATGTTGACAATGTTTGCATAGTTTGCGGGTGTTGGGAAATGCTATCGAATGATATCAAAACCCGTTTTGATTACAATTTGATCATTGACCCTTTAGAATTGTTACGCGAGATATGCCCATTGAAGCACTTTGACATTTCTTCTACGGAGATGACAGTCCCGTGTTTGCACCGGTCCTCCACCGATGTAAACGAATGAATAGACGGACCTGTCACATTAAAATTCATATTCTCAAAATAAACATCTCTCGCGTTCATAAGGGCGTAACTGTAATGATCAATTTCCCTCCATCGATATTCCCTTTAGCCAATTACCCAAGTAACCACAAGCATTATAACATTGCACGTATTCTACTGCATATCAACACCATTGATGCAACATTGCTTTTATTCAACAAATTTCAAGAGCTGTCAAGCAATAAAGCATTAACCCTACATTACAAATGTATCAATGCACTAACATCACTTTATAAATTGTACTGCTGCATTAATATTACTTTATAAGTTGCTTCATTGCTTTATCGTCCTTTTTGCATTAATTTAACTGTAAAAGTGCCCTTTTCCACTTTTAAACTACTTTAATGGTATTCTTACGGCAATGCAGCTGCATTATATATGCAATTATATAATGCTCCATGGTTACTTGGGTACTTAGCCGGGCGACTGTTTGCGATTAAGTAGAAAGAACTCCTCCATCATGTTGCATCGTAAAATATTATCAAAACCGATGGAACTTCGTGTACTAGTCAGAAGAGAGAATCGAACACACAACAAAATACGAATCATATCAGATGTTCTAACTAGATAAAATTTGAAACTAGTAGCTCCTTCCGATAAGCTAAAGAAATTTCTGCCTAAATGTATTTAAATTATACCAAACTTCCTGATAATCGGTTAATACACTGCAATACATGACAGAATCTAAAAATTCTTGTTAAATTAAAAAAATGTTTTTGCAATGAAGGTTTTTAAAATTTTCCAGCACAATTCAATTTTTAATTGCCAATAAAACATAACCCTCTACACAATATGACAATACTTAAGCCACTAAGTATAACCCAAGTATCAAAAGCGAGGTTAGGTTATGAAATAATATTTCGCATTTCTCAGCACTTTTTCATATCAGCTACTCACCAATCTTGCGACCTGAGATGAAAAAATGCCAACAAACTTGCATCTTTTCACTTTTATTCATAGAAGAGAGGATCGATGAAGAGAAATCGATCATATCTTATTGACTTAAATTAAAGAAAATGGGCCTGAATTTGAAGCTTGACAGTTTTGATTATGTTTAACGTTCACTCAGTCGACAAAAACGCCTCAGATCCTCAACTTTCGATCATTTTGTTTGTTCCTATTTGACATTTCGGACGGAACACGGGAAACAAAATAGACCCAAAATTTGAGTTCAAACCAAGGGGTGTGGCAAAATTTCAAAAATCAGACAAAAAAGTTTTTTGGTCGTAAACCAATGAAAAGCATATAAAGTTGAATAAACATGTGTTTCTGGCCTAAGCTCAAGCGTTTGGTACTAAACTTTGGACAAGGCTTCAAGACTCCCAAATGTGTTTCTAAAACTATTATGTACAAACATTCTTCCTTGAAACATTTTCCAAAACATAGTTTGAAGAAATGTAACCTGTTACCCCCAAACAAATTCGTTCAAACATATCTCTGAGCCGGCAAAAAGTTCTGTAGAGGTTGTTCCAGAAAAAGCACTGATTTTTTTTCTAGAGTACTTTCAGAATTTTCTGAGCAACTTCATCATATTTTTTAAAGGCATTTCTATCAGCCTAGAGCATAGTGAACTCTTGATTTTTTTCAAATCTTTTCGCCATAATGTTCTGCATTTTTTCTAGAAATGTGATGAAAGGTTTCATAAGGAATTGTTTCAGAAATGAGTACACGTATTTCACAAAGAACACCTTTGAGCATTTATCTCTAGGCATGGATTCCTCAAGACATACCGTCAGGAAGTTTTCAACATATTTCGTCTTAGATGTTTTTTAATTAATACTACAGTGATTCATTTGAAAATTTGACAAGACAGTCACTGTTTTATTAGTTTCTTTAGGAATCCTTATTGGAATTCTTTTCGGGAAGTTGACGAATATTTCTTAATGGTGGAATTTGGAATATTTTCCCACGAGTTTCTGTCCAAGTTTCCAGTAATTAATCGAGACATTACATCAAAAAAAATCCTACAGTAGCTCTCACATCAATTTCTACAGCACATTCTCAACTACTAAACTAAAGGTTTTTTTAAAAATTACTCCTTAAGAATCCTTCAAAAGTTCGTAAAGGTATTCAAGATATTCGTATTTATTTTAATTATACTTGTTCAAGATTTTTCGAGAGAGTTCTTTCAAAAAATAGTCGGGAAATACCTTTATGGTATTCTCCCATGTACCATGTTTTGAACCTCTCAAAATCATACAAATAAGAAATCCAACATTTGGTGAAGGATTTCAGTTTCAATGTTTTTAAGGGATCCTACAAATAATTAAACCAAAAATTTCTCTAAGAAATAAGTAAGAATGGAGCAAATTCCTAAAATATTTTTCCTTGGATTTCTTAAAAAAAAAAAGTTTTATAAGAAATCACTGTAATGAATTTTGACGCAATTTGTGGGAAAAGATTTCAAAGGGAAAATCATCATTAATCTTTGACGAATATTTTTCGAGATATGCTCAAAGGAATCCCAAAAGAAGCTTCTGTTAGTATTTTGGAGAAGTTTCTTTCCTTGGATATATTTTTGAATGATTTTTTTTTGAAGTATGTTGGTGATCATGAGTCAGTGTTTGGAGAAACTGTTAAGAAGCGATGGTGTCAATCCCGAAAGAACTCATGAAGGAACCTGCATGAAGCCTGTCAACTCAAAGGTATATATATTTATGGAAGACTATCGGATAATCCCTTGGACGCATTCCGTTAAGAATGTCCAGAAAGTGGATCCAAAGAGGAATTTATGCTTGATTCATAGTAGAATTAATTAATTTTTAAAAATTTCTAGTATATTTCTGCACGCCTTATTCATTAAGCACCACCGCACAGATTACTCATTTTGCTTCTACTGATCAGCAAAAAATATAAACTTGAACACAATTAACGTTTTGCAGTTGCTAACTGGGTTGACAGTTCATATAGAGACTGTTATGCCTTTATTTTTCAATATGGACTGCAATAAGCTCATATTTTTACGCCACATTTTCAAACAAAGTATGTAAATTGTGATATGCATAGTAAAGTATATATTAAACTATATATGCGATGAAAAAAGGTGTTGGTTCGAAAATCAAATTATGTTTTTATGGGCAGTATAAGCAGTAAGTAAATTAATGTTTCTATAACGGTCGTTATCACTCCTGGACTGAACGTCAATTAGACTGATAAGAAATCCGTGAAATTGAATATAAATGAATAAAATCAGAATAATTTTTAAACAATCGAACGTAAATTATTTGATAAAGAATCACTTTAAATATTCAGTTCTGCTAGGGTATGAAACAAACCAACATTCTCCTGTTTATGTCAGGAATAACCCATAGCATGAAATCAAATAATTTCTACAGAGATGTCTCCATGAGGTTCTCAACTATTTTACCAAATCGGTTTTACAAGAGTTTCATTTCATTTGATTTTCTCCATGATTCATACCTAAACATTCCCTCTCTCTCTTTTCGTGATCACATAAAGTATCAAAACACGATTTCCCAAAGGATGAATCAGGATTTTCTATGACCCCGTCCGAAATTACTAAAAGGAATCTTGGGCTAATTCTAGGTGAAAACCTTGAAGAAATTTCAGCACAAATCTTCGAGATTTCTTACGGAAATCATCATATCCAACAAAAATTTTTGCTGAATAAGAGTTAAACAAGTTATTTTTTAGCATAAATATTTTATGGAATTTTTGGAGGTATTTTAGAGAATTTCAAAAGCATTCGGCCAAATGGCAACCAGCCTAACGAGATAAAACCGTTTAAGAGATTTCTAGAGCTTCTGTTAGTATTTTGAATGAGTTTATAAATAGTATTTCGGTGATCCCGGAGAAGTACTTAGATAACTGGAATAGTGAATGGTGTTGATTCCGAAAAAAAAACGAAAAGAAAAAGTTAAATTAACACTCAAAGGTGTTTTAATGACTAACTTTTGGGTAAATCCTTGTTTTTATTTCATTAACAATTTCCTGAGAAGTTTCTAAGAGAAGTTTTCCGAAGATAAATTAAAGGAGTAAGTAAAGCAGAATATCAGAGGATTTTTACAGTGTATTGTTAAGAGAAATATCCTCAGGCTATATCCAGATAAGATTTGAACAAATCATAAAAAAGTATATTTTAACAATCAATTTAACAATCCTGAACTGATTTCGGAAGAAATAGGCAATATTTATTAAATTTCTCATAAGTATTTAAGTAATTCCTGAGGAAATTTGAAAGAAACTACTTGAAGTTATCTGTTGAAAACATCTTGCAGGAGTCGTTAGTGGAATACTTAGACGATAACATTGTGAAATCCTTGTAAAAGTTATGAAAAAAAAAATGGTTCACAAAAGAATCTTTGCAGAAATGTCTGCAAAAATACTGTTATATTTCAAAACTATCGTTGATGTTGGACAAACTAATGCGAACAATGCGTCAACTAACGCCAGAAGCCATCCAGAACACAATTTTTCATATAGGAAATGACCTCAACCAAGTCAACGACACCGAAAGAAACAATAGACAAACAAAACAAACAACTGTCAAACAACTTCGATGTGCACAGTAACACAAATCCCTAGAGTTTTCAGAAAACGCATAAGAACGGCGAGTGTGTGTCTCGTAAAAATTCCACATCGAAAAGCGAAATCACCCGCAAGATGCATGTTTGCCAAGAAAAAAGTAAAATTTTTCATTTTCATCCTTCTCGAATGCATCGGGCGGACGCATTGCACTTGCAATATCAACGACAATACTTAATGATGATTGCAGGCCGTCAGGCCAGATTTCTCAAAACTAGACTCGACGAAATATGGCGGGAACAGCTTTGGCATGGTTATTTTTAAACTTTTGCATCAACCACTGTTCTCGCCGTTCCCTTTCGACCGCGCGAGAATGGAAGTGAAAAAGCTTACATTCCCTTTTCGTCACTCAGACTGTAAAGAAATTATTTATTTTAAAAATAATATACGTTTAATCTTAAATTACATGCGCGACCCTGGGACTGAGTAAAAATAATTACCATCGAGATCATCGAAAACTGCTCTGGGAGAGTGAAATGCCCCCCAGTACTCACTCTCATCCACGGTTTTCACCGGTATCCAAAGAACGGTGCCCGGCAAAATGCTGCCTTTGAGTGCCAAGGGTGAGTGACCATAATTTTCCCCGGGGATACAATTGGGAAAGCCATCTGGGATCGCTGACTAGCAGGGCAGATCCAAAAAAGAATGGCACTTTTCCCGTTCTCGGATGGAAACTCACTCTCACGACTCTTTCCCGCTCCCTCTCGCTCTCTCACCATCTCCGATGAATGATGATCGCGATTCGTGATCATCGAAAACTGCGCGCGTCTGGCTTTTCACAAACCAGGAAAACCGCCAACTGCGCAAGTGGCAATTTTCACGGCGATCCTTGCGACCGAAGGTGAACGCTTAGTCGTTTACGATCTCTTCACTAGTGCGCTGCTTGCCGTCATCAGTAACCTTAGCCTGGCTCGCTACTGGCTGGGCCTAAGGTCTGTTATATAACCGCACTATTTTGTAGTGGATTTCCGTTTCATTTGGTCAACTCAACCAGTACCATACAGATAGTGCCTTCGAAACGGTGTAAGTTTGGTAGAGTTTCGTTATCAGTGTAGCTTAAATTTTCCCAATTTGGGACGAAAGTAATTGCAATAAATTGTAGAAAGCTGTGATATCGAACCACATAGTGACTTTTGAAGTGAGCATTGTGATGTGTGTAATTGAGATTTTTCCGTAAATACTTTTCAACTGGACAAAATAACGGCTTCGCGGAGGAATTGGTGTGATATTTGTGAAAATTACTGATCATTGGAGTGCTTTTCGCATGAGGTTCACAGTAAATCATTCGGATTAAAAATCATAATTTTTAAAAATAGCATTAAACCACTCAAGTGATCTCCGGGCAAAAGAAAAACTGTTGGTCACCCAGAAAAAAAAAACAGAAGTGCTCTAAATAAAACTAAGCTTCGCGAGAGGCTTGATGGAGATCAGCACTCGAGTGCTTGCGTGTGCCCAGGACTGATCTTCCCTGCTCTAAATCAACTGGACCACATCGATGGCCATCGTGATAGGACGACGTTAATGTGATACACACTTTCCTCTTCTGGAGGTTGCGACAACCGAAACCCGAACGCAAAAAGTAGCAAACACTCAAAAATATAGCTCAATACGAAGGCAAAAAAGTTGCAAAAGTTATACCACACCATCCTCCGCGAGAGGGTCTAGAAATAGAACTGACCAGGTGATCGTTCCATTTTTATACACCAATCATAGGTCGATACGTGTATACATATGTACTATACTTACCATGGGATCACATTTACTCATCAAAGTTTTCGACCCACCACCAAAAAAAAATGCATGCACTCCGACCAACCCTTTCAGCCAGCAAAGTTTTTTTCGTTGAAGCACATTTTTCCGTCAGCATCACAATTCACTCGGCCGATTCGGGAAAAATTACCTAATAAAATAATTCAATTAGACCGTGCCAAATTGATTCATTGGGCATCATTGGCTTCTAATTGCGCACTTTGACTTGTTTACACGTAGTTCTCACTCCCATCGTAAATCGCGGAAAAACCCTCCGAAACATGGCGCAGGATATTTTCTTTTCCAATATGTGTATTGATTTATGCTAAATAACCGTAAAGCAGAAGAAAAAAATCAAACGCTCCCTATCTCATCGGAACAGATCGCGCTCAAATAACAGTCATAAGAAGCGAGAACGAAAAAATGAATGGTCTATATTTAATATTTTGGAGAAACCATTGAGCAGTTGAAGAGGAAAAAAACTTGGTGTGGGGCGCCTGTGGAAGGAACGCGAATGGAAATTCTGTCAATTTACAAATCATGATCAATAAACAAATAACCTATTACTGTTTGGTTTACGCATTTTCCCGTCTAGTATTTCTTTTTATTTAGACAGCACTACAAGTGTTTGTTCTTTAATGCATTTAGGACACATAAACGAAATCATAATATTTTGAAACTGATGAACCGGAGGCAATTGACAACGGGAATAACATATTTGGAGATTGTTCAGGGAACTATTTCGAATTGTAGATCGGAGCTTTGACAATTTTCCCAAACATGGTATATATGAGGTTGTCAACATATGCTGGACAAAACAATTTACCTTAATATTTTGTACAGTTCCATTTGCCTTCGTTATTCTAAATCTATTGACATAACCAACTGTACTAAATAGTTTGAATATCCAAGTAAATAACGAAATACTCATTCGCTCAACCATCATAAACAGTTGGTATTATATCTGTGCATATTCAAAGAAACTCTTTGTTCACGATACTACAAGGAGTGTAAAATCAAGAACTTTGATTGCTGCACGATTACATTAATAACCAACCACGATATACCTCATTATACAAGTTATTTCAGTCAACTCTCAATAACTCGATATAGAGCTATAGAACTATTGCAAAAGTTAGTTTTCATGGCTACTACTATAATCATTTAAACCGTAGTTGCGCTGCTCATTTATTCCGCAATAAAAGTGACACTTCGCTCATACTGGATCAGCTGTCAAAAATACTTTGGTAAAAAGATAAATTTTATTTGAGCGCTTTACGTTTCAGGTGCAACCAACACATTAGATTGCTAATTCCCCCTCCAAGTTGTTTAATGCCAAAGCCGTCTACAAATTACGTAACGCTCTAGGGGGAGGGGGAGTAGACTTTGGCGTTACGGCTGACACAAAATTTTTAAATTTTTCATACAAAAAGCGTTACGGCCGGGGGGAGAGAGTCAAGCACGTTCCTTGGGCAGAGCCTGCTCATCAGCCGTTAGTGTTATTTGAGTACTTCTACAGTTATTAACAGAGATCAGTTATTATCAGAGGGACAAAACACAGAGGGAAAACTGGGGAAAATAATTAAACTTTTATGCAACACATGCGAAGAAAACAGTAAGGTCTCCTTTTAGCCGCTGTCGTCTACTTTCGTTCCATTGCAATCTCTCAGTGGTTTTCAATGGGAGAAAACTGATTTTTGTTTGTATTTGGCATAATATGAACTTATGTCCTACCAAATGTAACATGGATTGATAGGACAGTTGGGAAAATGCGGTGGATGTAAAGTAGGTGGCAGAGTTTAAAAGGATACCTTACTGTAACTGCGTATATCTACAAGCATTTTCCACGATCGTATACGAGAGAACATTCACGCAAAGACTAGTTCCACTCTGTTATTGCATAAGGGCCTAACTGACATGAGTGATTTCTTTTCATCGATGCTCTCTTTTACTTATAACTTTGCTGAATTATATAAATCTGTAATAATTCTTGTTGATGAAGCAAGATATAGTGATTCTTCAACCTACAGCACGAAAGTATGTTATGAAAAGAGAATCAGTTTTCTGCATTAACGCAAAAAGAGCAATGATGAATAGAAATTGATGAATGCAGATAAACCCTTATGCAAAAGCAATGCTGAGTTGTTCTTGCCACTAATATACAACACTATGTGGAACGAATATGCATGAAGATCTCCGTAGTTAATTATGACTTGATTTCTTGACTCTCTTTCGTAAGATACTCATGGAACACGAAACGTCCGATATTCACCTGTAATTCTTGTCGTTGTCATTAGAAATCTTATATCTGGACAAACATTTTAAAAGGGGCCAAGAGGTCTTGAGTTTTTTTTTTCAGAAACGTTGCTGTTGAGCCCTTTGTAGCCCGCCCACACAAACTAACACCACTACCAGAAAGATTGATGTTAGCTCTTTCTGATAGTGGTATTTGTGATCGTGATCGAGTTGAATGGGGCTCAACAGCGTCTTGCGAAGCCAATGTTTATCAATATCGATGTGCCCTTTTGAAATGTTTGTCCAGATTCTTTTCTCAAAATCAAAGAGTGATTCTCTAAATGCATAATGGTCCTAAGGAATTTCATAACTGATATCTATCGATGATTCTTCATAAGAGTATCGTACTCCATTAATTTGTCTTGAAAAGTCAACGATCAATGCGTATGATTACCTAGAAGAGTTTCTTGGGAAATAATCATTATATCTGTTTAGGTTATGAGTATTATTTCATAAGCCTGTAATAAACATTTAACAAATTTCATAAGCCTTGTAGTAAACATTGTTTCAACGGTACACTCAAACAATACTATTCCGGCATTTTCTTCATCTGGAGCTGATAGATTCGCTCAAAAACCGATAGATGTCGGCCTTACATTTTATATTCCACACGTCGAGTCTGTCAAACGAGGCACCGTGTGCGGTACCCACCCCTGCCGGTGACAAACACCGTTACTTTCGTTCCACCCGGCTTACGCTCCAGTCCAGCCGCTCTCTTCCTCTCTCTCTCAAATCTCACCCAACCATCGTCGCGACGACGCAAATGAGAAAAAATGCATCATCCCGAACCCTTCACCCATGAGTGCATTGTCGTCAGACAGCTGGTGGCAGCTGATGGCCGTTTTTTGTTCTCCAGCAAAGGATACGACAGTCAGTGATAAGAATGTTTGTGTGAGATCGAGACTTAAAAGGCTTGAATCTCGCTCGTCTCGACTCTCGCTCACGACGTCGCGATTGAGAGACACCGTCGCACGAATACCGTTACAAGACGTCGCACAGTGGTGCGTGGTCGGACAAAACTTCAAAACAAGGAGACCCTCAAATTGCCTGTTTCACTAGCCAATCCAATATTAACAAGAAACTACAGTCGAACAACCAATGAAATCACTATGTAAAATACAGAATTTCGACATGTTCAACAATCTTGTTAAAATATCTTCAGAAATACTTAAATCAAGCGTGTGCTAGAATAAGGGTGTAAGTCACATGGTCGATTTATCTTCATCGATCCTCTCTTCTGAGAATAAAGTGACAAAATACGAGTTTGTTAGCATATTTCACTTCAGACTGCTTGGCAGCGATGCAATCTTGCGTCCTGGGGTGAAAAATGCTAACAAACTTACGTCTTGTCACCTTTATTCACAGAAGAGAGGATCGATGAAGAGAAATCGACCATGCGACTTACGCCCTTATTCTAGCACACGCTTGAAATAATTTATTACAACAGCAATCTCTTACGTCTTAATAAAGGTTTTCGCGAAAAATAAGATTTGTTCAAGTGTAAATAGTTCAATCTATCAAAACAATGATAGGTATGATAATGCCGAAAACGATTGCAACGTCAACTTTTCAATAAGTATATCCAATTCAGCATAATTACCTAAATCGTGGGCTTTTAAGCCATGCGTTTAGTGTCACCAGGCATTTAGCCGCAAAGTGCCAAGCAGTGTGAGTTCGATTCCTGACACAAACCGGAAAACTTCGTTGAGATAGTTTTCCGACTGTGCTACTGGGCGTTGCATGCTAGTCCGTTGTCTAGTATAATGCTTCCTGCAATGGACAAAATGCTCACTGGAAGCATTAACGTGTCCGGGCCCTCAGAAAATACCGAATTATTATAAAGAATGCAGAATGTTCTTACAGAATTGCTTACATTTAGGCATATTGTACAGTTCAAGGTGTTTGAAGTTTTCAAATAACTCAAAATTGTATGACTTGTTAGAGTTTGGACAAAGACGAAATAAAGATCACCGTGTTCCTTGCAGTTGCCCAAAATTGTCTAGCATAGGTATAAGGTAATAGAGCAAACTCTAGAATGCCAAGAAAATTGTACTGCGATCTGTTTAACAAGGGTACTTTTTGCAGTACCAAGGGATCAAATGCAGTACTAAAAGTGGTACCCATTCTAATCCCGACTACTATGCCTCTATACGTCTCTGGTTTGGATTTCATATTTGGCTTCAGGGGCCACAAATTTAATCAACAAAATAAAAACTCCTGCTTTTTTTAAAACGTGTTTAAAACTTCCATAATTCAGTCAACTTTCCCTCACTCTAAATTCCGTATCTTGATAGGCAAATATAATGCGCCACCATCATAGAGGTCGCTGGGGAAGAAAGCGAGAAATGTCACTGAAAATGTTTGTTTACGTCCAAATTTCAATTTTTCAAC
>NW_018735869.1:0-19887 GCF_002204515.2 Aedes aegypti | reverse complement strand
CACCCTTAATGAACAAGGATCGCTGAAAAAACTTCCTAGACTCTTGAAGAAGTATTAGAAGATTTTCTAATAATTTGCCAAGATAATCGACAAAAATCAATCGAAAGTCGTGATAGTACTCACAGGGTTTTCTGAAGAAATTTCTCGAAAATATAAGACAGAATAAGAATGATCGAAGGATTATTAAGAAAACTGCTGCAGTGTAAAACTGTGTGAAAACTTGAATAAACCTTTTAAAATTGCTAGGAATTTTTTTGAGAAACTTTAAAAAAAATTATAAAACTACAGAAGTAATACTTAGACAAAATGCTGGAAAATTTCTAGAAAAAAAGATGTGTTCGAAAAACCCATCAAGATATTTTGTATTTCATGACCAGGTGAAGGTATTCTAGCAGGGTTTGTTAACCCGTATAGGCCTGAGTGAAAGCAAAAATACTCAAACCCTCACCTCTAAGCGAATTCTTAACGGATTCAAATGATTTTTTGTCAGTTCACTGGCACATTTCTAGTTCTAGAAGTGGCCAGAGGAACTCGGAAATATTCCTGTGCCGGAGTTTCGGTGAGTCACTGGGTCAAGTGATCTTGATTTTTTCTTGTTTTTTTTTTGTGAGCATATTTTCAAAAATATATTAGCTATTGTGCTAAAAACAGATCTGTAACAATTTTGTCACTTCACAACTACATTAGACAAAGTGTGCACGTGCTCAAAGTTGACCCTTCAGCGCCCAAAAGTCAACTGTTGTAGATTAAAATTTTATTTCGATGGAAGGTGAAATGTTATGCAAAATCTTGTTTTTTTGAAAATCATATATAGAAGATAAACGGCTGTTATAATTTGATGGTAGATTGGTCGTGTAACTGTAATATGTAACTGTTTGAACCGGTTTTTATTATACCGGTTCGCTTTTTAATCGGTAAAACAATTTCAATTTTTGTTTAATACAATAACCGGTGAAGTTTGGTGTTTTAATTTGACGGCAGTTTAACCTCATAGGTAATTGTAATGTTTAACTTCTTGAAGCGATTAATTTTATCGATTCACTTTTAAGCCAGTAACATAATACATGTTTATTTAAGATTTCATCTGGTAAACTTTGTAAAGGTAAAAATAATTTATTTCAAAAGATATCCGGTAAAATTTGCTGTCACAAATTGAAGGCATTTAGTCGTACGTTTAGTGAACCGGTTCATGTCACTGATTATAATGTGAAATAACGAAATCAGCTTACAAGGGAACATGTATAATTTGTGATCTTCTTCGGTTAGACGTATTTTTATTATAATAAAATAGACGTGTAAGGTTAAATCTTGTTTTTAATGAACCTGTTCATTATTCCGGTTCACTCTTGAATTCAATAATTTCACTTCATTATGGGTCTGTTCGCTGATTTCTAATTTTATTATACGCTAGAATGTGTATTTAGTAACCGTTTTGTTTCACGATATTTCTGAAACGGTTAGTGGCAAAAGTTTAGTAGTACTGTTTTTCATAAAAGTCATAAAAATTGCCCAAGTTAGAGCTTCTGGTAGTCCGCACTGGGATGAAATTTTAATACCGTAAGTATTACAAATAACATTATATTGTAGTCATTTTCCAAAGATTTTTTCGGGTTGCCCAAAGTCAAAAGTAGGCAGCCGAAAGATTATTTAAGTTAAAAAAAAACGGTATGTTGTAGGTGGGTGATTCGTTCAGCAAAGTTGTTTTACTTTCAGAAGTTATACAGATGCAGCAGAAACATCAATCACTCACAACTTACTGTTTTCGAATTGTTTTAATAAATCTTTCAGTTATTTACAAGCCCTAATATTACTATATAATTTTTTGATTACTTTATCATAGTTTTTGCATTAGTTTAACTTAAAAAGTGCCTATTTCCACTTTAAAACTACTTCAATGGTAGACTTACGCAATGCGGCAAGTTCCATGTATTTAGAGATTAACGAAATTATTTATATTCACTAATATCAAAACATCCCAGACAACCAGAATGTACATATAACGAAATCACCTTTCGCGTCATGCGATGTTATATGTGCAAAGTTTCACGTATAAGATGCTGCGAAAAGCCTAATACGTACAAAAATGGAGGCGATATACGTACATATATTATATGATGAAAATAGCATGCAATGCGAGTGTGCAGTTTTATTGCGAACTAATCTGTACTCTTACACGACTGAATTATCATAACAAAAAATATTTGACAGCTGCTACGGATTGATCCGACTTACATTGTACAAGTATACGGGACGAAACGAATTGTTCATATGAACTCATAAAATAGCGTTTAATGCGAGGAAACTCATTATATATGTCAATAATTGAATATATCCATTTCAACGCTTCAAAAGAGAATAATAAAATATATTCCCTTCATATGACTTATAAAAAACGTTTCTATTACGTACCGTAAAACGGGGTAACTTTGATAATGCGGGTAACTTTGATAGTGCGATACCCAACATACTGAACGAAATACGAAGTTTCTGTCAATTAGTTAAGAAAACGAATGCAAAAGTAAAGAGTATTATATGACACTTCATGTCAAAGCTATTTTCGTTGAAATCAAGTGCATTTGAGGATTTTTATGCAAATATTAAAAATTAACAAGAATTTGCATTTTTGCAACGCTTACAAACAATCTGTTTACGATCACTATTTGATAAAGTCATAATGAGTCGTCACTTACCCATGATAGGCTAGTTATAGTAGAACATGAATTCGGTCTCAAATCTCTTAGCGAAAACCAATTTTTACAAACTGGGACCATTTTTGTAATCTAAGTCAGAAATTTCCATATAGCGTTAAACGCCTAGAGGTATGCAACGCCCTATAAATGTCCGTAATTCATTCAATCTTGTTCGATTTATACTGCATTATCAAAGTTACCCCAAAACAGAAAACCGACTTTCGATATATGAAAAATTAGGTATCCATTCAGAATAAATCTTTTGGCAATCATCAAGTGCAATCGATAGCTAGGATGTCAGTACTTGTTTTAAAAATATAAATTGTAATTCTTTGAAACAGCATGCATAAATATGAGTTTTCTTCGAAAAATTATCAAAGTTACCCGTTTTACGGTACTCATTTTTTATTATTCATGAAAGTTAGAAATTTAAGACGTTTATTTAACAACTACCGAAAAGCTAAAAATTACATATAATTTGCAATTGGATTAGATGGACAAATTGATGGGATGATTTGCGAAAAAGTTGCACGTCTTCTCAGTGAGAATCGAACTCACGACTCCCCGATCTCTAGTTGGGCGCGTTACCACTACGCCATGAGGACTTCATGAACGAGAAAAGTCGTGTGTTCAATTCTCACTGAGAAGACGTGTAACTTTTTCGCAAATCTTCACATCAATTTGTCCATCTAATCCAATTGCAAATTATATGTAATGTTTAGCTTTTCGGTAGTTGTTAAACTTCCACACGGCTGGTTAGCCGTAAACCACGATTCATAATTGAAAACAAGTATTTCATGTTCCGTAACCGGTCGTTTGAGAACGTCGCGACCCATTGGAAGCTCACACAATAGGAACCTCAGCCAGCGCAGTTGCTGGCTAGTGTAGTGTGCTATTCCTATACTAAAAAAAACAATGCGCTCTCGGCTAGGCATTGGATATATATAGAAAGCGTTGTGTTTGGATGGGCATCTAATTTCTTCGAAAGAGGTGCACTTTGCGAAAAAGGACCACGTGATTATTGAGCTGAAATCGAATTCAGGTTAACTTCTGCGTTCATGTTCTCATGGCGTAATGTTAACGCGCCCCAACTAGAGATCGGGGCGTCGTGAGTTCGATTCTCACTGAGAAGACGTGTAACTTTTTCGCAATTTCACATCAATTTGTCCATCTAATCCAATGCAAATTATATGTAATGTTTAGCTTTAGGTAGTTGTTAAACTTCCATTCGGCTGGTTAGCCGTAAACCCGATTCATAATTAAAAACAAGTAAGTTTATTTAAGTTCTATCATAATAATTTTCCATTGGTAATTTTTCTTCATCTCAAGAAGAAAAAAAAATGGAATAACATACCGTTTTGATTCATATTACGCACAGCTTCAAAACTCTGGACACTTCACTTTGCAGGCGATACATTTCACATAAATTGTTTCAATTTTTGCCTTTCAAAGGTTTGCACTTTCGAGGCTCGTTTTAATTAGCATTTTTCACAGATATCTATGCAAATTTAAGATCCCCAACTGCCTCAGACGTCTCTCCAGTGGATTGACGATTTCATTAGATGATTTGACTTTTCTATTTATGATTTTCATGAGCTTTCCGGAATACGAATCAAAATGTCCGGAATATGAAGTAAAAGTAAGAAAGCGTCCAGAACAATAATCATGAAATTTCTGCACATTTCTATTTATTTTAAAAATTATTAATATGCGGAATTAAAAATTTTAGAACTACCATTCGAAAAATAAGGCTTGATAACGCGGAGGAATCAAACTGGATTATTTATTGTTTATGCTTTCTGATGCGTTATACTTCACTGAAGCCCTAAGTGTCCGTATTATGAATCAAAACGGTACTGTGTCCAAAAATATACCATTTTAAAAATTTTCTGTCAAATTTTTAAACTTTGTTGTCATCAATCTAACTATATATTTCGCAAAATCACGTTTATTAATTTGCTAATTTGCGATTTTTTTTAGTTAGAAGAAACTAAACGTAA
The DNA here is from genome assembly GCF_002204515.2 of Aedes aegypti. Classification (NCBI taxonomy): domain Eukaryota; kingdom Metazoa; phylum Arthropoda; class Insecta; order Diptera; family Culicidae; genus Aedes; species Aedes aegypti. The sequence goes on along the minus strand of NW_018735869.1, from coordinate 15,197 downwards.
TCGAATAATAAAACTTGACCTTATGAGATTCCGTGGAATTCTGCGTTATTTCTCTTTCGAACGGTATTTGACGGAATCATTCAAAATATCGCATACCCTTAACGGTGTGTTGTCGTCATTTCGCTCAGGTTCATCGTTCCGCTGCGCTTCCAGCATTGCCCCCCGGACCAAATCCTTCGCAGCACGCTTTATGTCTCTCTCGCGGGTAACTATTTCATTTCCGTCGTCATAACAAGGGCCATGCAGTAGAAGTATACTTACAATTCGACCATATAGAGCATCCCCTCGGAGCTGTACGTTTCGAGCAGCTCGACGATGTGGGGATGTTTCAGCATGTGACATATTGTTGCTTCCCGTTTCAGATCTGTTTGGAGTAGAAGTAAGAAAAAAAGGCAAAGAACAACATTATAATCCATTGAAGCATAAGAGGAGCGCTGGAGAGACAAAAAAGAACGTTGCAAATAATCGAGATGTATCACCAGCCAGCCAGCAGCAAGTAAAGCCTCGTCACATATCCTTGCCAGCAAAACAGACAGACGGATTGGCAGATAGGCATATTGCGCTGTCTGGTGTGGTGTTAAGCCAAGAGTAGAAGCGCACTTCATCTTCCCACGCACTATGGGCCAGATATCGAAATTTCACGACATAATTCCAAGAATTTAAATTTAGAGACGGACACCGTTTTCAGCCATTTACCTGGGCTTAAGGACAAAACATCGAATGAAAAAAAAGGAGCAAAACTTCGAGAGGACAATAAGTCGAATTATTTTTTTTTTTACAAAGAAGGGTGTTTAAAATTTGAGATCGTCGATCAGAATGGCACATTTTCTCAATAATAAGAAATCCATTTGATCAAAACAAATGAATTTTTGTCACGAAATTTGGATTTCTAGCCCATAATTCCACGCGGGGGTTCATATTCTCAGTAAGCCATCAAGCTCATTCCCTCTGATCCATCTATCTCCCACCCACACTGCGTCGACATCGTCACAGTGCCCACGGCGAAACCAAGCTGATAGATGGGGTTGAGATCAGCGGTGAAATTGAGTCGAAAATGGCACCGTCGTCGTCGTCTGATAACAAATTCATTCATTCGTGTGTGACACACACATGGTTGATGCGATAAGCGAAAAAGTTTCACTGTTGACTGGGAAATTCCCATCGCAGTTAACGACACTTGGCTGACATGGTTGCCTGTAATGTAGTGGCCGTTGGTAATTGTTAACTGATTTGCAATGGTTGCGAGAAGATAAACAGTTCTAGTTTGCTGTTATAAGGATTTGAAGTTTTGAAGTTTACATGCAAACGATGAAATACGTAGTCTAAACTTAAGAAATTTGATTCGTTCCAACAAATTTGAAGGCTATTCTACTGGTTTTGCTCTTCTAAACATAGGAAAAGCATTCGACAGTTTTTGGCAAGAAGGCTTGATTGTAAAATTAAAAAAAAATTATTTTCCAACATACATTAATAGAATAATACAAAGTTATCTGTCAAACTGTACACTTCAGGTTAATTATCAGAATTCCAAGTCTCAAAGACTTCCTGTAGGAGCTGATGTTGAATATTGTCACATATGACTTACCTGAGTTACCTCAGGGATGTCATAAATCTAATGCTTGCAAAAATCAACTTATAATATTTGTGGATCAAAAAGATATTTACACAAATTCCTTGAATAGTAGTGGAAAATTTAGGTTCCTTTATTTACAAAAACTACTAACAGCATTAAAAAACGACAGCGTAGTTGATCACATGCGAACTCAATCAAAATCGAAAAATGAAATTATGGTATCTTGCTCATGCAACATCTTTTCCAAATTCTTTGCCTTGATTTGAGCAAATTGTTTCCAATCAACCACCCGACTGCTGCAAATTCTGTTTTGCATGGCTGATGCGGATGCAAATCGGGATGCGGTCAACAGTCATGATGGATCAGATTTCCCATTTTCATGGCTCTATATCTCACATTTTTCCTCCGCAAACGGTTTCTCCCAACGGAAAAGCATTTGGGTCCTCTTGGCAGCGGCAGTTGACTGAGTACTAAATCGCCCCAACGCTGTTGAGGGTTCGGAATCAATTCCACACCAACCGAGATGCTTCTGCAACGGAAGGGACAATCAGGAAAGCAATATGCTGATGAAGCGGCTTCACAATTTTATATGTAAGTAAAAGCCAGAAGCGGACTATGAAGCAACGGAGGAATGAAGCTACTCATCCATATGCATCATCTTTTATGCTGTTGATACTGACTGTAGAGGGCTTCATTTGAGAGAGCATATAGCGGATGGTGGAGGAACGGGAAAGCTGCACCCATCATCATCAGAACTTTAAACAAGAATTGAGCAACATGTCGCTCATCAGGAAACATCGCGGGGACAAGATAATCAGAATGTGAAGGTTTCATAGCTAGCTTGAACAAACATATGAGATTCAGCTGATATTTTTGTGGTGGATTGTGCTTCCCATCATGTTTACACCGAAAGAAAATAGCTTTCAATTTGCAATCCAACCTTAACATTCAATGTCAAGAGTGAAGTAGAGTCATTGATCGAGATGGATCATCATAATTATACATCTAAGCTTAATTCGCAGTCACAACACGTGGTTTCACTTCACGAGAAATACATGTCACAAGTTTTAAGAAGGTAAACAAATTATTGATGAAATATCGGCAAAGCAGTCTTTTTTGTTAAAAACGAGTTTTATTATTTAACCAGACGTTTTGACGCTGGTATGGCGTCTTCTTCAGGGGAAAAATGATACGCCATACCAGCGTCGAAACGTCGGGTTAAATAATAAAACTCGTTTTTAACAAAAAAGACTGCGTTGCCGATATTTCATCAATCATTGAAAATACAGTCGAACTCTCAATAGGTAAACAAATGATTTAATAATATCAAGCAGATCTCTATCAAGCTCTACCTTAACTGGACGTACCTATTTCTCCACTTTTGACCATGAGCTTCGTTCTTGTAGAGTGCGATTTTCCTTCGAGTGCAGTGTTTAACCAGCTATCGGAGAAACTGCCTACTCTTTCTGAACCTAATAACTCTTTCAGCCAATTGGCCCTTTTGGCCTTCCGATCTTTTAAGCTATCAACTTTTCGGCCGGACAACGTTCAAGCTAACGACATTCTGCTTCGAGGCATTACTGCTTATTCCTATTGGGAGCATTAGTCTTAACGATAACCCATTCGACATCTGCATTTAGCAAAATGGCATTCTGGCTAACGCCCTAAATGCTTATCTTTGACAGATACGCGTATTTTGATTACCACTTGCAGTCTTCTTCAGTGTCAGTTACTCGTATCCAGTGGATACGTATCTCATCAAAGTAATCAATGGAACACGTTTAGAGTTTTGGAAAATGCGTACTGTGGTGAGTAAAGGAACTTCTTGTTATGGGTCACTGCACCACAATCTTCCTCGATTTTACTCTTACATAAAATTTGTAAACAACAAGGATAGTAAACGTCAAAATCCCATAGAAAATCAAAACATTGCAGAGCCCTGTAAGGCTCTCGCACCCTTCTCTATCCATAAACAAGATCAAATGGGATTTTTTTGTTTCCGTATGAAAACAATCCATATGCGTGCGTGTGCTGGAAAGAAAAAGATGAACAAACGTCAGATTACCTTATTATACACGGAGCAGCAAATCAACCCAACTTTGACTTCTTTTGACGCAATTCGGCTCTTCCGTGGGATAACCCAAATTTGGGTTAACTGATTCATACCTATCATTAGGTTGTTTCCATTTGACCAGTGTTGTGAAAAACTCAATTTCTCACAACTCATGCTTGAGATTTTTCATGCGTGAGTTGTCAATCATGCAACTCAGCAGTCAAAAAATCATGGATGAGTTGGATCACCTTTTTGACTCATTGTCTCGTATTTCCACAGTTTACTCACACACGGCAATAATTTCTTGTTAAACTGGTAAAATTATAATAATCCTTTCTAACGTAAACAACAACATTCGGGCTTCACGAGTTTTTGCCGGGTTTTGCGACTGAATCATCTTTTACGGTTTGAGTTAATTGAGTTGATTTTGCATCAAAATCTCAAGCGTGAGATTTGCCAAGCAGATCTCTAATGAGTTTGCTCTCACGGGAGAGCGTATTGATTGAGATTTTGAGTGTGAGTCTATCAACACTGCATTTGACCAGGGCTGGCATCTCCTCAGTGAAAACAGAAAAACACAAAGAGCGCGCTCTTTGTGTTGATCATGAATTTGAGTGCAGTGCGACAGCTACACTTTCTCACTGGTTCTTACCTCTTTGACGCCTCTTTGTGTTTCTGCTCTCGCTGCAATGCATCCTTCGACACAAAGTGTTGATGGAAAATGGTGAACACACACTCTTTGTGTGGCTCATTGAGTACCAACCGAATGCTTCTATAGGAGCTTCTATTGGAATATATGGGAGAATTGTTGGAACGGGACCGACGAGTAGGTAACGGAAATCGATGTCCGATGTCATTTTGGAATTCAAGATGGCGACTTCCGGTTTACAGAAATCCCTTCAAACCCCAGCAATATGGGTATTTTTGGAACGGGACCGACGAGTAGATGCCGGAAATCGATGTCCGTTTTCGTTTTGGAATCCAAGATGGCGACTTCCGGTTTGTGAAAATCACTTAAAACCCCATCGCAATATGGGTATTTTGGAACCGGGGCGGACGAGTAGATGACAGGAAATCGGATGTCCGACGTGCCATATTTCGGAAATCCAAGATGGCGACTTCCGGTTGTGTGCAAATCACTTCAAACCCCATGGGCAATATGGGTATTTTTGGTAACGAGGCCGACGAGTGAGGATCGACGGAATGCGATGTCCGGTGTTCATTTGGGATCCGAAGATGGCGACGTGTCCGGTTGTGAAAATCACTTAAAACCCATGCTATTATGGGTTATTTTTGGAACGGGGACCAGACGAGTAGATGACGCGAAATCGAGTCGTTCCCGGTGTCGTTTATGGAATCCAAGATGGCGACTTCCGCGTTGGTGAAAATCGACCTTCAAACCCATGCATATGGGTATATTTCTGGGGGAACGCGGGCCGCGAGTAGATGAGCGGAAATCGATGGTCCCGAGTGTCGTTTTTGGAATCCAAGATTGGCGACCTTCCCGGGTCGTTTGTGAAATCCACATTAAAACCCATGCAATATGGGTATTTTTGGAACGGGGCCGACGAGTAGATGACAGAAATCGATGTCCGGTGTCGTTTTGGAATCCAAGATGGCGACTTCCGGTTTGTGAAAATCACTTAAAACCCATGCAATATGGGTATTTTTGGAACGGGACCGACGAGTAGATGACGGAAATCGATGTCCGGTGTCGTTTTGGAATCCAAGATGGCGACTTCCGGTTTGTGAAAATCACTTAAAACCCATGCAATATGGGTATTTTGGAACGGGGCCGACGAGTAGATGACGGAAATCGATGTCCGGTGTCGTTTTGGAATCCAAGATGGCGACTTCCGGTTTGTGAAAATCACTTAAAACCCATGCAATATGGGTATTTTTGGAACGGGGCCGACGAGTAGATGACAGAAATCGATGTCCGGTGTCGTTTTGGAATCCAAGATGGCGACTTCCGGTTTGTGAAAATCACTTAAAACCCATGCAATATGGGTATTTTTGGAACGGGACCGACGAGTAGATGACGGAAATCGATGTCCCGGTTCGTTTTGGAATCCAAGATGGCGACTTTCCGGTTTGTGAAAATCACTTAAAACCATTGCAATATGGGTATTTTTGGAAACGGGGCCGACGAGTAGATGAACAGAAATCGATGTCCGGTGTCGTTTTTGGAATCCAAGATGGCGACTTTCCGCGTTGTGAAAATCACTTAAAACCCATGCAATATGGGTATTTTTGGAACGGGACCGACGAGTAGATTGACGGAAATCGAATGTCCGGTGTCGTTTGGAATCCAAGATGGCGACTTCGGTTTGTGAAAATCCACTTTGAGCCCATGCAATAGGGTATTTTTGGGAACGGGGCCGACGAGTAGATGACGGAATCGATGTCTGACGGCCATTGTTTGGAATTCAAGAATGGCGACTTATCCGGTTTGTTGAAAATCACTTTCGAACCACCATGCAATATGGGTATTGGTTTGAGACGGGGCCGACGAGTAGATGACGGAAATCGATGTATGGACGCGCATTTTGGATATCCAAGAAGGCGACTTCCGGTTTGTGAAAAGCGCTTCAAACCCATGCAATATGGGTATTTTGGAACGGGCCGACGAGTAGATGACGGAAATCGATGTCTGACGCCATTTTGGAATCCAAGATGGCGACTTCCGGTTTGCAAAAATACCTTCAAACCCATGCAATATGGGTATTTTTGGAACGGGACCGACGAGTAGATGACGGAAATCGATGTCCAGTGTCGTTTTGCAATCCAAGATGGCGACTTCCGGTTTGTGAAAATCACTTTGAACCCATGAAATATGGGTATTTTTGGAACGGGGCCGACGAGTAGATGACAGAAATCGATGTCCCGGTGTCGTTTTGGAATCCAAGATGGCGACTTCCGGTTTGTGAAAATCACTTAAAACCCATGCAATATGGGTATTTTTGGAACGGGACCGACGAGTAGATGACGGAAATCGATGTCCGGTGTCGTTTTGGAATCCAAGATGGCGACTTCCGGTTTGTGAAAATCACTTAAAACCCATGCAATATGGGTATTTTTGGAACGGGGCCGACGAGTAGATGACGGAAATCGATGTCTGACGCCATTTTGGAATTCAAGATGGCGACTTCCGGTTTGTGAAAATCACTTTGAACCCATGCAATATGGGTATTTTTGGAACGGGGCCGACGAGTAGATGACGGAAATCGATGTATGACGCCATTTTGGAATCCAAGATGGCGACTTCCGGTTTGTGAAAAGCGCTTCAAACCCATGCAATATGGGTATTTTTGGAACGGGGCCGACGAGTAGATGACGGAAATCGATGTCTGACGCCATTTTGGAATCCAAGATGGCGACTTCCGGTTTGCAAAAATACCTTCAAACCCATGCAATATGGGTATTTTTGGAACGGGACCGACGAGTAGATGACGGAAATCGATGTCCAGTGTCGTTTTGGAATCCAAGATGGCCACTTCCGGTTTGTGGAAAGCGCTTCAAACCCATGCAATATGGGTATTTTTGGAACGGGGCCGACGAGTAGATGACGGAAATCGATGTCTGACGCCATTTTGGAATCCAAGATGGCGACTTCCGGTTTGTGAAAAGCGCTTCAAACCCATGCAATATGGGTATTTTTGGAACGGGGCCGACGAGTAGATGACGGAAATCGATGTCTGACGCCGTTTTGGAATCCAAGATGGCGACTTCCGGTTTGTGAAAATCACTTTGAACCCATGCAATATGGGTATTTTTGGAACGGGACCGACGAGTAGATGACGGAAATCGATGTCTGGCACCAATTTGGAATCCAAGATGGCGACTTCCGGTTTGCGAAAATTTCTTCAAACCCATGCAATATGGGTATTTTTGGAACGGGACTGACGAGTAGATGGCGGAAATCAATGTCTGCCACCATTTTGAAATCCGAGATGGCGAAATCCGGTTTAAAGTGATTTTCACAAGTCTTGGATTCCAAAATGGCGTCAGACATCGATTTCCGTCATCTACTCATCGGCCCCGTTCCAAAAATACCCATATTGCATGGGTTTGAAGCGCTTTTCACAAACCGGAAGTCGCCATCTTGGATTCCAAAACGACAACGGACATCGATTTCCGGCATCTACTCGTCGGTCCCGTTCCAAAAATACCCATATTGCATGGGTTTAAAGTGATTTTCACAAACCGGAAGTGGCCATCTTGGATTCCAAAACGACACTGGACATCGATTTCCGTCATCTACTCGTCGGTCCCGTTCCAAAAATTCCCATATTGCATGGGTTTGAAGGTATTTTTGCAAACCGGAAGTCGCCATCTTGGATTCCAAATTGGTGCCAGACATCGATGTCCGTCATCTACTCGTCGGTCCCGTTCCAAAAATACCCATATTGCATGGGTTTGAAGCGCTTTTCACAAACCGGAAGTCGCCATCTTGGATTCCAAAACGACAACGGACATCGATTTCCGGCATCTACTCGTCGGTCCCGTTCCAAAAATACCCATATTGCATGGGTTTAAAGTGATTTTCACAAACCGGAAGTCGCCATCTTGGATTCCAAAACGACACCGGACATCGATTTCCGTCATCTACTCGTCGGCCCCGTTCCAAAAATACCCATATTGCATGGGTTTGAAGCGCTTTTCACAAACCGGAAGTCGCCATCTTGGATTCCAAAATGGCGTCAGACATCGATTTCCGTCATCTACTCGTCGGCCCCGTTCCAAAAATACCCATATTGCATGGGTTCAAAGTGATTTTCACAAACCGGAAGTCGCCATCTTGGATTCCAAAACGACACCGGACATCGATTTCCGTCATCTACTCGTCGGCCCCGTTCCAAAAATACCCATATTGCATGGGTTTGAAGCGCTTTTCACAAACCGGAAGTCGCCATCTTGGATTCCAAAATGGCGTCAGACATCGATTTCCGGCATCTACTCGTCGGTCCCGTTCCAAAAATACCCATATTGCATGGGTTCAAAGTGATTTTCACAAACCGGAAGTCGCCATCTTGGATTCCAAAATGGCGTCAGACATCGATTTCCGTCACCTACTCGTCTGCCCCGTTCCAAAAATACCCATATTGCATGGGTTTGAAGCGCTTTTCACAAACCGGAAGTCGCCATCTTGGATTCCAAAATGGCGTCAGACATCGATTTCCGGCATCTACTCGTCGGTCCCGTTCCAAAAATACCCATATTGCATGGGTTCAAAGTGATTTTCACAAACCGGAAGTCGCCATCTTGGATTCCAAAACGGCGTCAGACATCGATTTCCGTCATCTACTCGTCGGCCCCGTTCCAAAAATACCCATATTGCATGGGTTTGAAGCGCTTTTCACAAACCGGAAGTCGCCATCTTGGATTCCAAAATGGCGTCAGACATCGATTTCCGTCATCCAGTCGTCGGCCCCGTTCCAAAAATACCCATATTGCATGGGTTCAAAGTGATTTTCACAAACCGGAAGTCGCCATCTTGGATTCCAAAATGGCGTCAGACATCGATTTCCGTCATCTACTCGTCGGTCCCGTTCCAAAAATACCCATATTGCATGGGATCAAAGTGATTTTCCAGTCGTCGGTCCCGTTCCAAAAAATACCCATATTGCATGGGATCAAAGTGATTTTCACAAACCGGAAGTCGCCATCTTGAATTCCAAAACGACACCGGACATCGATTTCCGTCATGTATTCATCGGCCCCGTTCCAAAAATACCCATATTGCATGGGTTTGAAACGCTTTTCACAAACCGGAAGTCGCCATCTTGAATTCCAAAACAACTACGGACATCGATATCCGACATCTATTCGTTGGTCTCGTTTTAAAAATACCCATGTTATAAGGTAAAAAGAGCCAAATTGTGTACACTTTGAGCATGTTTTGCCAACACACTCCGTCAGCATTACTCTTTGCGTAATCGCTTACACTCTCTTTCCGACTGCGTGCCCTCATTGTGTTCGTGTTGTTACACTTTGCGCGCGTCTGTCTCCTCTTTGTGCAGTGGTTAAATTCTGCTCTTTGCGCGCATTGTGCGAGTTGATGCCAGCCCTGCATTTGACAGCGGCAAAACAAACAACTCAATGCATAAAAAATCTACCCAGCGGTAGCTTTCGAAGTCTTCATGATGGGTTAAAACAACTTAACGTTAGGTAAACTCGAAAGAACCCAAATTTGGCTTATTCCATTGAACTTCGACGCTGGGTCGGTACGTCTCTCTCTGTTTTTGACAGCATTGCTGTTACGAGAGAGGCAAAACAACCCATCCGTGGGTAAAAACTAAATGCAGTTTACCCAAATTTGAGTAAAAATAACTTATTTTTTGTGTAGTCTGATTTCTCCGTGTAGGGAATGGAGCTCTGCACAAAAATCATTCTCTCTTTTTCACTCCCCCATGTAATTGGTAAGCAACAAGGCCAGTAAATGTCAAAATCCTATGCCAAATCAAAACAGTGCAGAACAATTCTGTAAGAATCCCTGGAGCATCTTCCGAAGAAATTCTTTCAGGAACCAATGGAAGTATTCCTAGAGAAAATAAGAATCCCCAGAGGAATTCTTGAAAAGAAAATACTTGTACATTACCACGACGTATTGGTGGATTTTTTTTGCCATAACATATTATGTAAGGAAGCGAGCACTGTCCCGTACAACTCTCTCGAAGATAGTACCATTTCAACTAGATGAAGTCTTGAGTTATCCAGCCGCAAAGCCAGTTCCGGGTTACCCAACTTGCATGCAACAAGCAGGAAATGTTTTGTGAACGGCCTTGTCGGTTCTCATTCATGGTTGCAAAGAATTTGCATAACAGGTCGATTTTCTGGAAAAGCGAAGGAGAGAGGAATAATTTTGTGCAGAGCCCCATTGTTGTTTTTCTTGTTAAAATACGCCTATTATTAATGTGAAAATATCTGATTGGAGCAAACATAAAAAATACTTTCTGGCGGTATTCAAAAGACAAAATGAAATTGAATATTATTTAAAAAAAAATCAGGTATTATTTTTGTAACTCTAATAAAAGGCCTTTCTCAAGCTATAAAAGTCGTCCAAAGACTAGTTTTACGAAAAATTGATATTAGGAAAACTTAGCTTAGCTTAGCTTAGACCAAGGCTGTCCAACGAACGGCCCACGGGCCGCATCCGGCCCGTGATGTCATTTTGTGCGGCTCGCGAAGAGTTCGAAGATTGTTCTCATATCTGGCCCGCAGACTGTTCTACTTATTTGAAGTTAAAATATATCAAGGATCATTATTGAAAGGTTCGATTGATTTTTTTTTTCAATTTTATTTATTTGGATGGCACTAACGCCCGGAGGCTTCACGGGGTCGAAATATTACTTTTTGTATTGAAAACAATAGACGAATGAGATTCACAATCATTTCAATCAACTTCAATCACTTTAATTCACAATCAATCCACTAGCAGAGTATTTTTCCGAACACTACCCATTTCTACAACGGAAGCAATACGAAGCACGGGAGCAAATTAAAAAAAACGTCCGTAGGCTACGAGTAAAGGCAGTCAACTGGTTAATTAAATTTCACGCTAATATTTCAGCTACACGGGTAGAAATCAGAATCCAAAAACAAGATTATGACTCATGATATCATGAGTCAGATTGCCGTAACGCAACTCACGCGTTAGGTTTTTTGTTGGTGATTGCTCGGAATCATGATCCAAATACCAAAAATGCTGGGTCACGCAACCGTTTATGATCAACAAAATAAAAAAAAAGTTAAAAACAGCATAGATTCGAACCATGAACCTTCCGATTGTAAGACGTACTCTACCACTCAACCGCTTCATCATCTTGAATTAAGAGTGATCGATACGAATGAGATGAAGCAAAGTGCGCCGCTTTGTGTTTTCACACAGGATGTTACGCTTATGAGGAATCATGATTATGACTCCAGGAACCATGATTTGTGATCCTGATATTATGACCTAAAAAATTTATGAATTTCATGATTTGTAAATCATGGTGTGGGGATCAGATTTTTATCCGTGTAATATGATGATTCAATTATTTTTAAATCTTCTAAACTTACTTGACATCATTAATGATTCAAAATCAATCGAATAAAATTGTTAAAACAAAAGCAAAACAAGCAATATATCCAACGCTCTCTTAATCGGTTTGGGATCCATTCTCAAAAAAATTTTCATGATGAACACAAGAGGCACCAGTGCTGCAACTTTTTAAATACATGATTAATTCGCTATTGTTTATATTTAGAAATTTGGTAGCACAATCTTCTTTGTAATTCATAAGCGTAAACATTATTCTACGCATAAATCTAGCTTACAAGGATCTATTTGAGATTCATAATGAGAAATCTTAATAATTACAATTATTTTAATTAAAATTTTATCAACATCAATCATGACTTTCGTCAATATTTGATAGGAAAGACTGAAATTCAATCAATCTAAAATAAAATATGATAGGATATGGCTCAAATAGTCGAACAGAATATCACCGCCAAGGCTTCATTTTTACAAAATCCTGTGAATTAAATCCCAGAAAACTTAGGTTAAAATCTCACCAAACCATTAGCAGAAGTTTTCATAATCTTCTGATCCAAACTTTTACAAAATGGGCAGTGTTTCCGCATAATTTTGTTTGAATTTCAACCAGATAAATATACAATTCTGGACAAATACCTCGCAGATACCAAAACAGGAATTTAGAATGGTGATTCAGAAGGTTGGATTTTGGCCAAATGTCATGCTGAATTCCTTTACAACCCTAGGCAAGATTTTTAAATAATGATGGGCATAATTGTGACAAAATTATGAGTAGGATTCTTATAACATCTTTAAAATGATTCTAACATAAAATTTGGTTCAGGATTTGCAGCGATTCCTGAACTTAATACTGGCATAATCTTGAACACAACTCCTTAACAAGATCACTATAGAATACTGAGTGGAATTCTCACTGAATGGTTAGTATGATGCTAAAGAACAATTATCTCGTATTTTTTTCAAAATTGATAAAAAAAAAATGGAATTGTTTTGGACCGTCGCGCATTATTATTGCTGTAATGTGGCCTGCGATTCAAAAAGGTTGGGCAGGCCTGGCCCAGACTGACTACACATATCAATGGTTGCTATTCCGTGATTGACCGAAGTCAGAGAAGATGCACAAAGAATCAACTAGAAGATCGGCTTGGGTTGGTCAAAACCTTCATCAGTGTGCATGATTCAATGCCTCAATTTATACAGGGTCAATAACGGCGCTGGCCATGTGCAAGGACAGATGGAATTGGGGGAAAGAATGTTAGTGTGCAACCTATGCTATTTGGAGACCGTATTTACCTCTGCATCTCCACAAAGATTACTAGGAGTGATGTTTGTTTATGGGAGGGATCGTTGGGTCACAGGACTCACTTTGATAAGCGATTAGACCATGATGAACAATTATTTGTGAGACATAAACATGCTTATAAATATAATATCCTCAATTGATACGAAAAATTTCCAAGTAGAAGAAAATAATGTCGACACATAAAGTGACGAACCATTCAAAGTTTGTTGAACAAATAGCTAAATGCAACATTCCTACAGCCGTCAGGACAAAAGCATGTGTATATGATAACACATGATTTTGTCCTGACGGCTGTAGGAATGTTGCGTTTAGCTATTTACTCATATGGAAAGAAAAAAAAACTCGATTGACTGGACCATCACAGAACACTCTAATGCCGACACTTACAGTGGCGATCCATTCAAAGTTTGTTCAATAAAGTAAACCTTATGCAAACTACACTTATAGTGTCGAACCATTCAAAGTTCTTTTTTTAATAAAAAAAAAAGTAAAGGTAAAAGGAAAGGGGTGTTTTGAAAAAAATATGTTAAACATAAGTTTATGCCGTCACTCACAGTGACGAACCGTTCATATTTTGTTGAAAAATCATACGATTAAATGTGCATTCATACATATTTAAAATAAAATTTGATTCTCCATTCTCGTTTGAGCAGCCACAATCCACTTTCAGCTTCATTTAACGAATACAGACAAACTGAGAAAGAAATCGCTTTGTAAAAGACCGGTTTTGCCTAATGTCTCATTTTAAAGCTCGAAATGCATCTTTCCACGTTGTTTAGAATAAGCATAATAATGATCCACATTATTTTCTAACAGTTCAATACTATTGCATATATCTCTCTTATCACTTATCCATCTGATAGTGTGAGCGAAATCATACCAATAGGACCCATTTCGTATTCCCTATCGGGTCCTGAGCATATTATATCACCAGTATAGAATAGCCAGTCCAGTCAGTTGAATAAAAGTCGCCAAACAAATAACAATGTTTCTTATCGCCAAATAAACCCTAGTTTTCGAATCAGATACTGAGCTAATCTAGATTTCATTTCGTACATGCGTAAAACTACTTTCTGAGCCAATGTATAGCGGTTTCCAATTCACATCATTTATCCTTACAGCTTGTTGCTATTACACACTTTCAGCGCAATAAACCTCTTTCCGCCTGAAACATCGTTTATCTTGATGAACTAATTCGGTCTACTGATCTTTTAAATCTAACCACCCTTTTGGTTCAGCCTTATTGCTTCCAGCCTTATGAGATTTAGCCTAATGATATTCATTCTAACGATCATGCCTCAATATACAGTTCTATCATTACCGTTCAACAGACGTATAAACAGTTTCTCCCACATGGCAGTCCTCCTGATTGATCGGTAAGCAAATAAAATCTCCGCATATCACACCAATTCATGCTCCAATCACACTTTCTTCACGCTGTCTTTTCTTTCTGTAGTAAGTCCATTTACAGTATGGCCCATAAAAAATGCGAAAATCGTTATATCATGTTTTATTCTAGTTTTCATACGGAAAATAAAAACTAAACAAAATTCTTTTGTATTGTTTGACCTGTTATGATTCTATTTTTCACTTTGGACATGATTTTTATCTGTTATTTTCACCTTACTAGAGAGGAATTGAAATCATACCTTCAAACTTTATCATGTAGGGTAGAAGTACCAATTATGGCTATAGTACCAATTATGGCAATAGTGGGAACAAAAAGAGATTTTTCTTATTGTTTCACTAGACTATAATGGCTTATATTCACAGGAATGATTAAACTATTTGTTTTTGATGGTAACTAAACCTTGAAAAGAACATTCATGCAATATGCTTCGAAAAATGAACATTTGAAAGTTTTGCCTCACATATAGGGTAGGTGTACCAGTTATGGCCATAGTGGTTCCCTATTTCGCTATACGTGATATCTTGAATCCCTTCACATTTTGAAAAATCTTTTGTGTTTTAGCAGTAAAATAAAGGATAAATCTTGATGTTAACACATTGAAAAAGATTAAAAATGTAAAAGTTATCCAAATTTTGCATATGGCCAAATAGGGAACCACTATGGCCATAACTGGTACACTTTCCCTATGTCACCTTCTTAGCAGTTAGCTAAGGGACCTCCGTTACGAAATGTATGTTTTCATCCGGATAAACTGTTTCAACCGATGAATGTATGTTACCTAGTGAGAACAAATGAATAAATTTAGCTGGTATG
>NW_018735868.1:0-14032 GCF_002204515.2 Aedes aegypti | reverse complement strand
ATAAACAATAAGATTAATTTATGTAAAAATATTTTAAATTCTATTATTTCTTCATTTTCAAATGAGAAATATTTCTTCAAGCTTTATCCAATAAGATTAAACGTGAAACATAGAAATATTTTTTTTAATACTCAACGATAGCTTGTGGCAAGTCATATAGTGTCATATTTTACATATTAACAAGTTTGCCATTCATGAACTTTACTGGAATTCGAAAATGAAGACTTACATAAACTACAGAGGAAGTTTTCCGACAAGAAAGATTCCCTGAAGTTACATTATGAAGCGAAGAAAGGTGTCGATTTTACCCCAAATGAAAGTGTCGATCTTACCCCGTGTGGACATTTATTTTTCAATACCGTTTTCAGCTGTCGAAAACCCAAAAAAATAAATTCTCCTTCATGTTGTATGAACGTAATAATAGTAAATGATGATGAAGACGCAGAACAAATAATGACATTTTAACAATTTTACATTCGAAATAGTTAAAGAATAACAGCGAAATATTGCAACTGCTGTTGCTTCTATTTTATCCAATATGATTTTGTAGTTTATTTTTGAAGTTTATTGGTAGCGTCAGTTGTAATGTCATCCAAAACACGACATTTCACAAGTAAAGATAGAGCGTGGTGAAAACTGCATGAAAATCTGCTCAAAACATGAAAAATCAAAGGGTGTCGATCTTACCCACAGTGTCGGTTTTACCCTGATTTCCCCTACCTATATCATTTTACATTTTTCCTCCCATACTTTTTCGAACACTGAGTCGATTCATTTTTCCGCGGATGTGTTTACTTTCCCTCGCGTTCCCTGTCGCTACTTTTGCTGTTTGACTGTTTGTGATAGTGTTGTTGCTATTGTTATCAATCATCTATCGCCGCTTATTTTTGGTTCCCTCATTCATCCATATACTTCGGCCGGTCATATTCTGCGTCCCAAATATTATCGTTCTCGTATTTCACAGCGCAATGACCGTCTTCGGCACCTAGCCAGTCGAGTTTCGTTTATCAACTTGACGAAGGACGTAATGCTTGCCTCGCTCTCTCTACGGGGTGCCGTTTGTGTGGGATTATTCCGTTCTGGTTTTGCGCTTTAGGTGTTGTTTCGTCACCGATCAGTTTTGTGTGATTCATTGGGCGACCTACTTTGCCCTGCGTGGTGTTATTTTTAGGTAACACTGCATTTTTCCACCATGGATGATAAACAATGGTTCGAAAAAAAAAGGTTGAAAACTAATGTCTCTGATGATTTGGAATCATTAGATTTTTTCTAATAATCTACGTATCAGATGATACGAAGCTTCATAATCGTTGATTTTAACAGATTATTGGAAGATGATACGAAGTTCCATTATCGGATTCAAAACTATCACATCCAAATGAGTCAGCACGGTGTATGTTTGCTTTGATATAGTAGAGCCGGAGGGGCCTGTCAGTGGTCTGACCAAGAGACTGAAATTCTGCTATGACACATAAATACTTTGCCACCCCTGGAGATTGCTTAGTAATGCACAATTTTGTTTGACGACTCGACAACAAACTATTCCTATATAGATTTTCGAGAAAGTTAGATGTCCACACCGTGGTTACTGCCTGGCCACGGTTGCTACCGATCAAAACACCAATTGTAGCAAATGCAGCGATCAGAAAGTTAGTTTAAAAGTGAACGTCGAACAAACCAGCAGCACAACTTAATTTGTCTATCATTCAAGAAGTCACAGTTTGGCGACAAAAAAAATCTAATTTTGGAGATTCTGCCATGAATGTGTGAAGCCTCCGGAGTTCACTTTGCCAGGAACGGCTGGAAAGATTTTTCGTGGCCTACGAACAACTTTGTGGAACAAGAGACTCAATCGTTAGTCGAAAGAAGGCAGTTGAAGATCGAGAGCCGTCGTGATAAGATGATAAACCGTGTGGAGTATTTGAAATCTGGTTGACCATCGAATATCCTGGCAGATGAGATCAAGAAGTATTGCTCTAAGCTAAATGAACTCAGCGTTGAAGAAGGTTTCCGGCTTTGGAACTATCGCATAATTATTTCAACCAAATTGCGAAGGAATATTCTGATGGAATTTCTCTCGGTTCACCTGGGCATAGTCAAGTTAAAGAGCCTTGATTGATCATATTTATGGTGACCGTCAATGGACAAGGAGGTTGAAGAGCTTGGACGAACATGCGGTAAAAATTGGGTCAATTCCTGAGGAAATTCTGGAGAAAATCTTCTAAGATACTTTAAAAGAATTACTGGGAGAATTTGCAGATGAATCTCTCTAAGAATTTCTAGAGAGATCCCTGTATGAGTGTATGAAAGTGTATCTGATAAAATGTGTGGACAAATCACTGGAAGATTTTTTTTTATTTTTCCTGAAGACATGCGAGACGAAATTTCCAAAAAACTGCTGAATAGCCGCGTTGAAGTCTTTGAATTTTTCTCTGAAGCTTGTAGAATTTTGCTTCAGGATTCACTGCAATCAGAATGAGGGAACAAGATTTTATAGATCATTTTGATTAAAACTGAGACCTTAGAGACCTTCCAACAAAAATAGCCCTACACCAATTTCTTCAATTCAAAATACGTTCAATTCCTTACGTTCGTGGCCATCCTTAGCCGAGTGATTAGAGTCCGCGGCTTCAACGCAAAGCCATGCTGGGTTCGATTCGCGGTCGATCCAGGATCTTATCGTAATGGAAATTTCCTTGACTTTTCTGGGCATAGAGTATGATCGTACCTGCCACACGATATACGAATGCAAAAATGGCAACTTTGGCAAAGAAGCTCTCAGTTAATACCTGTGGAAGTGCTTTCAGGTCACAATAATGAAAAACAGGCTTTGTCCCAGACGGACGTGTGGTCAAACAGAAGAGATGTCGAGTTACTTCATCACTATACACGTACTAAAATCGTTTCTCTATCCGCGAACAAAAATCATGGTAAACGGAACGCATTGCTGTTGTATCTGCTTCCGTTGCCTAAAGCGGATTCATTGCATACCGTTCTGTGAAGTAATCATTGATCCAAAGAACACTGTTCCTGGCTGTTTCACTGGTATGCTTGGTTTAGTAACGCTTCAAAAACAACGACTCTGACATCACGATATCTAGAATCCTTAAGATCGAATTCGCGATTTGATAACGAGAATTATGTTCATGCGTGCTGTCAAAATAAGGAACGCAAGCACAGAAATGAAAACATTTAATCAACAATGACGCTCCGAGTGTGAAGGCGCAAAAGTGCACTTTTCAGATATTTTCCTCAGAATAAGAGACTGTTTTATGAGTAGAATGCCGTATATCTAATTTATTGTGTTGCTTAGCGGCAACAGTGGTGGAGAATGGCGTCTCTATTGCTGATAGCAGTCGAATTTGCTACTGGAAATGACCATACCCCACATAGATTCCTACAGCTCTAAATTTTAGTCGCCAGATGGTGCAGTTCACGGATTATAGTGATAGTTATATAGTGTTAACGCATCTACATCTGCATGTTCTAGATTGTCCATATTTGTAACAAAATTATCAGAAAGTATCGAGGCAACGTTACGGTTTGTATTTTTCAAACAAACTATGAATGGTTCGCCACTACAAGTGTCGGCATAATCCTTTATTCTTTGTAACTAACTTTTATATACATAAATCTTTCTTTTTCGTTATTACTAAGAATAACTTTTGAATAGTTCTACATTATGAATGTCGGCGTACTATGAGATTACGTTTCTTTGAAATATTCTATAATTTTTTAGTAAATATTCATGACTATTTCACTTATTTACATCGAACTACATTAAATTAAGAAGACTGATTAGTGTTTGAACTTAGAAGTTCGTAAAATTCTATCATAATCGTTTTGTATTTCATACAAACTATGGATGGTTCGTCACTTCAAGTGTCGGTATAAACCCTTATTGTTATTGAATATAATTTTGTTACACAGTCTTGTTACTTTTCATTACTAAAAATAACCTTTGAATGGTTCGACATTCAAATTCGACGTATTTTGTTAATCTTCTTTATTAGTATATCTTTTCACCGCGGAACAAGATTCTAGAATAGTTTTAGGTAAAAGTCGTGTTTTCCCTCCTTATCCATGGATCGCATCACCGACCAAAGGTGACTTCAAGATCTTTTTCCTTCGTCACTAATAAACACCCTTCCCGTGGTGATTGTGGTGATGCAGAGGTATTCTCGGTCTCTAGAAGCAACAATCATTACATCCTAACATTTCTTCCCCATCCCAACTGACTGTTAGGACTTGGCCGGCGCCGTTATTGATCAATAATATGAAAACTGCTATCCCTTATTCATTTGGATCTTAGTGCAATTCTTACCAGTTCCGATCAATCACGGAGTAGCAACCATGACATGTACAGTCAGTCTATGCTATGCTATGCATACAGCTTTTAAATAATATATTTGAATCTCATTTCAAAGGCGATTTTAGATAAATATTGTCCTCAAAGGGGCGAAAGTTATAAAAGTTTGGAAGTACTGGTATAACGACACTGGTTGACACCGAACACTTGATTTTGAACCATCCAGCGTTACACGTATCAGCCTAATTAGTTTCGCGGAAGAACCATGTTCAGACAATCTCACTAGTGTCCAAGAATGTCATCATCGGAAAGCCACTAAAGTTCTCATGGTATTCAATGATGATCCTCCAGATTCTGTATGAACCAGTTCAAAAACTCTCCCTAAATATCTCATCAATAATACGTCAAGAATCATAACAGAAAGTCACCAAGAATCTCGTCTGAAGTTCAATTACGGAAAACTCGTTAGGTATGTAGCCTGCAGTTGAAATCCCATAGCAGGAATTCAACAACTAGGGGGACGGACCTGGTGTAGTGGTTAGAACTCACGCCTCACCGACCTGAGATCGAATCCCATCCCCGAGATAGTCACTAAAAAATTAAGTGACAACTTCCTTCGGAGGGAAGTAAAGCTGTTGGTCCCGAGATGAACTAGCCATGGCTAAAAATCTCATTAATAAAGATAGATAAAAAAGGAAACAACGATCTAATAAAATATATGTCAAGGAAAGTATTGGAAATTAACCAATGATCATCCAAGTTTTCTTTCAATAGTGGTCAAAGGAATACCTGTCAAGGATTCGGTAATCGCCAACTCGTCTGAGATCCACCATATTATCACAAGGGATATGTCAATGATCTCTTCTGGTGTTCGCCACAGCAGATTCATCAAGATCTCATCAGGAATCTGCCAAAAAATTCATCAACGATTCACTAAGGATATTTCTCAACAGATCTTGCAATAGGAGTTCTTATATATCTAGGTAGGATGACCTATTAAATGAAATTAGAAGTCAATAAAAAACTTCTCGATCCCAAGTTATGGTTGCGTCAGTGTGAGTAGTTTCACCTCAAATCCAGTAAAAACGTCAAGCATTTCGTCTGCATTGGCAAGAGATTTTCCAGGACGGTATCAAATTATTTTATTTTGCATCTTGCTCAAAAATCCTTAAACAGTTGGTACTGTAAAGTTAAGAAAAGTTGTGCCTGCTATTTACCAAATATCTATTACCAAGGAATTGAAGAAGAGAAACATATTATTTGCCAGATGAGACGTTACGTCAAGACTCTCAATAGTAATCCGTCGAAATCGTAAGGAATCTGCCATGTAGCTTTGGAATATTCCAGTTCAATATTGGCGCTGAAAATGTTTTTCACGGGAGTTATTATTTATCCGAAAAAATCAATCATCCCAGTTAACAACACCTACCACCAGAATGTCACCCTTGATACCTGCCCGAGGATCAATTCACCAGCAAAAAAAAAAAAACAAGCTATGTATTTCCCATTCGTGGAAATCATTAATGAAACTCCGCGAACCAGAAGGCTACACGTGCATGGCATCATCGATGGCCTGTAGGGAGCGAGAAGCACTCGTTTGTTGCGAATTTTCCGTTACCCACCCGTCCGTTGTGGTGCGGTCAATCCACGACCTTGAACTTGTTGCCATCGGCTACGTTTTTTTTTTTCGCGTTCCCCAATACACCGCGCGTCACAGCAATTTAAATTAATTTCTCGGTGTGCCATTTCGTTGCCTGCTGCAACTCCTCCTCCACCACCGATGGGATTTTCCATC
Organism: Aedes aegypti; assembly: GCF_002204515.2. Lineage (NCBI taxonomy): Eukaryota > Metazoa > Arthropoda > Insecta > Diptera > Culicidae > Aedes > Aedes aegypti. The sequence goes on along the minus strand of NW_018735868.1, from coordinate 7,928 downwards.
CGAAATTCATTTCATAATTCACGTTTAGCAACAGTGTATGGGCAGGGACCTCCCCGATCCCCGCCCTAACCGAAATTCCAACTTCATGCGCTACCGATCGACGATTGAACCTTGCTAAGCGCAGTGGTCCAGATTTTGAATATCATGACATAAACTCAGCATTCTCAAATTGCCACTATTTTAAGCCATGAAAAGAATTTATGTGAAAATATGTTATCGCTTAGAAAAAACCAAGTCAAAACTTAAATTTGCACGGGTTTTGTGAAGATGAAATAGTTGAGTTTTGAAGCAAAAATTTTAGGTTTATGGAAATGTTCAGCTTTTTGCAAAATTGGACCTCTGTGTGCCGCCAGACCGACGACGACGACCACTCAAACTAGTTCGGTTTCAAGTTCAATGTACTCTTATTTCTTTTACCGCCGTCTTCATCCATCCACACTCCGGGGTTGCATGCAACTCGACTCCTCGGCTGTGTGGCAAATTACCAAATCAAACCAACAGCAGAGCGAGCGGTGGATGCCCCACAGAGCAGAGCAATGTGTGTGAAAGTACGGGAACAGTGTCTGCCTCACGCGACTGATGCCGTCGTTGTAGTGGTGAATCGCGGTCAAGTTTCCGCGGTGTTCCCTTCCGATGGTCGTCGCTGAGCACACGATGATCGTGGATCATCATCGGCGACAGCTCGTCGTCTTCGCACTAGCACATGCGAAGTGTTCGTAGGACGTTCGTCATGGGCGTAGCTTAGATGTCCATCAGGGGGGGACGAACGACCTCAAAACTTGAATTACCTAAAACAAAATTTGGAATTGTCAGTGATAACTGTTCAGTGACTTGACAGAAGATTGTGGAAGTGACATTTTACAGCATTCAAGAAGAAATTTATTAACCGGAATATTTTTTTTATCAATTTTCAATACATCCTTAAAAAATCGTGGTAATTTTTTTATGGGATCCAAGAAAAATAAATCAATATCATGTACCGTAAAATGGGGTGTTAAGGGATGGAAAAAAATTTCGACTCGAATTTCAAGCAATTTCTAGTATGTCAATAATTGAACAAAAGGCAGCCCTACCATTCTCTCATCGTGTATATCAAAAGCCAAATACAATTATTCTCCTATAACAGATTTCTGAGATATTCATGAAAATGTGTGATTTTTGACGGAAATGCATAATGGGGAGTTAAGGAATTTGAGTTTCGAAAATTAAACCATATTTTGTCAACAACAAAACATAATCTTTTTGGTCAATAACTTTGATGCTTTCATTCAATTTCATAAGTTACGTTCAACCTTAATCAGATAATACATCAATATTATTGAACTTGGAACTCCTGCAAACGCCAACTGCTTTATTTTAACTGCTAAATCTTTCAAAGCTCTTAATCCTATTTGGAAACTATCAATACATCGTAAAATTGTCTTGAAATGATTTTTATACTTAAATGCAACAGGATCACATAATGTCAGTTTACGAATCTTATAAGCTAAGCAAAGCAACTTCATAAATAATCTATAATACAAGGAGAATTTAAACAAGCTTTTAGTATTAATAAACAAAATGGCCAGTTTGCCCTGTAAATAAAACACTACACGTAACTTAGTATTTGAATGCAACACCCAGTAGCATGGTCGAAAAAATACTAAAGAATTAAAGTGTTCCAGTATGGAGCAGACATTTTACGCTCACTCTATAACACAATGCATTTAATGCCCGACGAGGCTGCGAAGTTTCTCAAAAAGAGCTCAGAAATTACAGAGTCTATATACAGAGAGTTGCGCGAAGAGACTACTTTGAATGATTGTTCTCCTTCTCCTTCCGTCTTCGAAAATAGTCTCTATTTGTTTTGCTAGTCTATTCGATAGGTAGACGGTTTGACAGTTCGATAGGTAGATTTGGTTTCACTCTTCGCGAAACTCTTCTAGACTCTGATACAAGACAAAATATTATTATTATCATTTACCACTTCATAGGATTACCACTAAAAGGGTCAATGGCTTCAAAACCATTTCTAAATAAAATAATCATTCAAACTTTCCAAACATTTTACCAGTGCGATCGAACAAGTTTTGAAAATAGTATCGAGAATAATCCCATATTTACTTTGATACGCTGTTATCAAGATTTTCCTATCAATTTTGCCGCTTTTCGAGATTAGTCAATTTTAGTAATATTGAGGACTAACAAAATAGACCCCTTAACTTTTACAATGCAGTTTTACTTCATGGAACAAGCCAAAAGTATATTGGAATATATTACGGCATAAATTGAATGAGTTTAAAAACTTGTAAAAAGTAGAAAAAATAGTCCCCTAACACCTCACTTATTTTCAAAAAGCGACTTTTTCCATAAGAAATATCAAAAGTCTGTCTTCTGTCTTCGTTGTGATCTCAATTAAATATACTTATCTTCTAAGTTACTCACATATTTTTCTCTATATTGTTTCATTGTTTTGTAGTTGAATGTATTTAACCTATAAAATTTGAACAAAAACGTTTTGAATCGTTTTCAATATCTAAACTCTACAATACTTTATTTTAATAGACATCCCCTATCATATAATGCAGCTCACAACCCTCCGAACAAATCAAGCATTTTAGATGGCTGATATATCGACTTTCGACGTTTTTGTGACTTGTCAAACTTGATGAAGAAGTTCAATCCCTTAAAACCCCACGAGTCCTTAACACCCCATTTAACGGTAGAATTGTTTTTGTATATTTTTTTGTACTGACATATGATTTTTTTTAAATAATGTAAATCATTGTATAAATCTTGCAAAAATCAGGAGAAAAAACTCTCATTGCATTATGGTCCGAAAACATTTTTGAAACAAATATGTGGGAAAAAAGAGAACTATCGCGTCATCTGTTTTTTAATAATAATTTTTAGTCAATGAATCACCCCTTGTTTATCTATGATATAAACGCCCAAAATTGTGAGATATTGATCCACCAAAGCCAGCACAATTACGTCGTAGGTGCCTCCTTCCGCCTCATCTTGGGTATGAATTCTATAGACTGCAAAGAATCCTTCAAATACTCTTACGCGATTGTTTCACAGGTTCTTCAGAATTATTTTCAGAGATTCCTCGAGCTTTAAGCATTCTTTTAATGATTTCTCCAGAGATAATTTCAGGGATTTTGTTTGTCCAAGAGAGAACAGAATTTGCTCCGAGAAATACTCGAGCACTTAAACGCACTTAAACTTAAACTACATCCAGTAATTTTCACAGGAATTATGCTGAAAATTTTCCAAAGGCTATCCTGGGACCTCCTCCACTCATGTTTCCTCTAATCCTCACCGATTTTTTCTGTTGTTACTCTTGGTGATCTTCCAAAGATTTATGCAGATGCTCTTCAGCAAAAAAGCACCAAGGTTTGTTCCACTATTTTTGTAAAAAATCATATGGTGATTTTTCCACGAAATCCTACAAGAATACTTACGTTGATTCTTTCTATTACTATTCAAAACTTTTTCAAATTGATTAAATTCATTTCATCCACAGTTTTGCCCAAATTCTCGGTTCCAAGTTAGCATCAAAAATTCCTCCTGGGATTATTCAAATTAATTTATTGAAATTGAATTGAAAACACCAGTTAAAGCTTTACTCATACATTACAATGTATTTTATGCATAAGAATCCCGGGTTGTTTCAATTTTAAGCACTCTGGGTGAAACTATATTTTTTTCAGGAGGTGCATGAATGTCTGCCAGCTCATATTTCGCATCATGACTAACTTTTGGTGAGTTGGTAGCGAGATAGTTAACGATTAAGATCCTTGAAACATTTTTGAAATGGGACTTATGGATTCCTGGCAAGGTTCCTTGGTGAGAGGCTTGTTAGATTCATGACACAATTTTAATGAGATATCTGCTGGAATCCTAGCGCGAATCGAGCCGATATTTGACCAGTTTTTTCGAAAGTTCTTTCTGAAAGATCACTGGAAATTTTATGAGTACATTGCTATTAAAGTTTTGGTGGATTCTAGAAAATATCTCTGGTTGATTTTGCTTGAAATTCTTAGTAGATTCGTAGAGGTTGGCAAAAAACTCAGTCAAAAAAATATTTGAATAATTTCTTGAGAAATCTTGGACAGCTTCAGTGAGGATTCCGTTCGTGAATTTCTGTGATTATTGATGATACTGATTCTTGATAAAGTATTTACTGAACTAGTTTGACTAGCCTTTGATCTATGACAAAGTTCTTATGAGACACCGGACGAGATTTTCTATCGATGTCTGCAGGTTTACAATGAATTCTTCCAATCAATTTCAACATTTGTTTTGTGAGATTATTTATGAGTTCATGGCAAGATCATTGATGGATAAGCGAGGTCATCAATATCTGGCCAGATTTTTATTATTCGTAAGATTTTTCTAAAGTTATTAACGAGATTCTTGGCCAAACTTTTGATAAATTACTTGGAAGATGCAATTTTGGATTTATGTCAACAATATTAGCCAGTACATTAGAGTACAATAAAATATTTTTGGAGTTATCGTCCCTGGTAACAAAATCTCTCCTTGATCATTTTTTGTCATCCGTTTTATAAATCTTTTAAGTATCCAGAAAAAGTCAGGAAATCGTAAAACTGATTCGAATGAATCGTAAAACTGATTGTGAAGGTTTCGCATTAATATTTACTACAACAGTAATTGCTAGATCATTCCAACACAAATTTCTTTCGGGATCCTGTTCGATGTTCTTCAAAGAATTTCATCAGAAAATCCTACACAATATTATCCAGAGATTCGATAGATTATTTTTATAATACTTATTTTTACAATTCATATAGGAAATCCATCAAGATTTCCACAAGAGTAGGAAATTTTTCAGAGCTCCTTGTTGGAGTTCATTAGGAATTACTCAAGAATGTACAGAAGTTTTATCATAGGTTATATTTGGATTTTGATTAAGAATACCTCCGGGATTTTTTTCCTTATTTCTTAAATATTTCTTTAAAATTTTCCTGGAGATATCCCTGAAAAATGCCTTAAAAGATCCTTGAAGCCTTAACGAAGAAATTTCTTAAAAAAATTCTAGAAGAATTTAGAAGAAAATCCATAGAGTGAATCCTTAAGGCATCCTTAGAGAAACTCTTGTTTGAAAATCTGTACGACAATTTTAGAGGAAATACTTAGAAATTCCTGAAAGCATTTTTTCTTCTGTTTGGTTTCTAAAGTTCATACTTTCTGTTGCTACCAGCCCTAATAATTCCTCCTGAATTTTTTTTTCCGGTATTTCACTCCTGCAGTTCTTCTAAACTCTATACTTTTTCAGAAAGTTCTCTAGTAATTACTTAAAAATATTTTAGGTGATATATCAGGGAAAATTCTTTGATAAGTTTCTCGGGGATTTCTCGAAGCATTTCTGGAGAACTTGTTGTAAGAAACTCTGGAATAATACCTAAAAGTATCATTAGAGAAATTCTTGAAGGATAATTTTGGGGGATATCATAAGGTTTTCAGCCTATGGACCACTTCAAAGCTTTCAGAATATGGTACGGGCCACAAGGGTATCATAAAGCTAAAAGATTCCAATTGGGTTACCATAATCCCTCTTTTATAGGAAGGCAAAGTTTAGATCGCTACGTCCTTCAGGGCTTTCCGATAGCTCCTACGAATTACTTAAGGAAATCCATTTATTATTCAAGGAAGCTCCCGGGACATTTTTCAGTTATTTCTTCTATTGTTTTCTTCAACATTTTGTCAGGCATTTTTCCAAGAGACACGCACCATCTAAAGGTGTTGCCCTTGTTGCTACTACCAGAGCATACTGGTACAACTCTTTGTTGGCATTACATTTCGTTATTGTCTAAAGAACCGAGACCTTGCATTTCTATCTGCAGCTGCATATCCTGGAGCTTAGTTAAACATTAAGTCTCGTGAGACTGCAACTTTTCCAACCATACCAAGTGGTGCTGGACTAAGGTGCGCGCGTTTGGTGATGCAGACGCAAGATCATAAATCGCTTGCATTGAAGTTGTCGGTCGCGCGCAGCGCGTTGTTTGTTTTGCTGTACACCGCGCCGGGCCATTTCTTATTCTATAAATAATTGTGAAATTAAAAATACCCCAAAAAACACGACTCCGCGCTCCGTCGAGTCGAGGCTCTCTCAGCAGGTGCCACTACAACACTCGAGGCGATTACTCGGTAGCTAGACAAACAGGAAGTATTATGATCACATGACGGGGCTGCGTAGTTACTCATACGGATAAGCAGATCTTATGACGTTGATTGTTGGCATGCGATACTAAGGGACCAAAGTTAACGAGGTGCCAAAACGGTACCTCGACCTCTTTGACAGGACAACAGAACGCCACACCACGCACACGTAACAACCGCGCTCCGTGTGTTTGCTAAACTGTTCCGTTATCACCCAAGTGCAGGGCATCGAGAGACCAACCAAGCTTAAGATTTACCAGACCGCATATAGACATCACTGCACAAAAAGAAAGAGGGAATTCCCTTATCCGTTTGGCGATGGATGGTGGCGAAGATTTAAACTAAAGGCGTAACCAGTGGGGAGGGGATAGACCCCCCCCCCCCTTTGAGCGGTCCATAAAACCTATAAACAAAACGAATGGGAATGGGATCACGGGGAATAGGGATTACTCTTTAATTTTTGAGGGAAACTTTTTTGGAATTTTCGGGGGATCCGGGGATTTAACTAATTCACATATTTAAATGACCGACTTTTCAAAAACCCCGATAACAAAACAAAAAACAAACATTTTAAAATCAAAATAGTACCAATCGATGTTTGAAATTCGCTTTCCAGATTTTTGCGGTCAATAAGCCTACCCAAAACCAAATTTTAATAAGATTTGAGCTAATTTTCAAATAGGTAAAAGAACTACCTATAGGTGCCATTAGAACACAGCTAAAGAATGGTAAATTCGAAAAGTGATTTCCATGCACTATTTGGGAGCATCAAAATAAACACAAATTTTCGCTACATATCAACTCATTTTTTTTCCAAACTTGTCTTATTATTAACACGTCTAAAACTCAAAGCCAATTCTAATTAAACATTATGTATATTCATTTAATTCCATAGAAATTGATTTATGTTTACACCAAGTCTTTAGTTTACACTATATTGAAATGTACATATTTTTTTCTTGTCAGCATTGTTAACGATTAGCATTAGCATTGAGCAATTCGCACAATTTCGTAGGTGGTACAGCCCTAGTCATTGTATATGCGGATTGCCTCCTCCGTCCGTTTACCCAAATTCAGAGATTTGGGATAATCCTCGACTCTTAGACAAAGATTGTCGCATCCTCACACGATCTAGAGCTGTCCTGGCCACGTCCTTGCGAATGCTAAGGAATGGAAAGGGATGATTTTATTGAACACCTACTTAAGAAAGATGCAGAGAACTCTACGACCTCTCATAGGCGTTACGGGATATTGTGGAATTACGGGACATGAAAGGCCATAGTATACGATTGGTAGCGGTTCTGGCGACTGTATAGATATTTGGGCATGCCCAATAGATTGGAACAAAACTCACCGAATTCTGCTTACGACACACTCAGCAAATCATGATTTAATCCACTGGAAATAAAAACTTCTGTGTACTGCCAAAAACACCGCGAAAATCGGAAAAAAAAAACTTATTCTGAGCCGTTTCTGCGAGCACGCTGGCTTGGTTAACCATCACAAAATACTGTTCCGAACAGAAGAAATCAGCGCGCGTTTACTGCCATGGTTATCCAACCAATAATCTTTTTTTTCTGTGTAGCATGTAGGCGAATACATGGAAAAGCCTTTCAAAAATCATAATGTGTTTTAAAAACACAGGCACCCTCTCAGCCATTTACACAGACTGTAACTCAACATTAATGCATGACTCAAAGAAACAGTCGTTTGACAAAAAAGTTTAATCGGAAAAAGATCTGAAACAATCAAACAATTCT
>NW_018735867.1:0-10819 GCF_002204515.2 Aedes aegypti | reverse complement strand
AAGAGGGGCCAAACCACAACACTTGTTGTATATGGCCATGAAAGTTCTTCGTCTTCGAGTTTCCGAAGGCTTGCAATGCACTTTTAAGTGCACGGGGACTGCGAACATCACACGTGCTAACCTTAAAGATCGCGAATTCATGGAACAGTGCATTGAGCGAAATCTCTCCTTCCTCAAGTCTATTCCGAATTCCGTTCAGTATTGGCAACAAAGGAAAAGAGATCTTTTCGCATGATGCGACAATTGGGTAAGCCCACCATGTTCCTCACCCTCAGTGCAAATGAGATGAAGTGGCCCCATTTGTTAAAGATCCTACATCGATTGTCAGAAGGATACATGGCAGTGACTTAAAGATCCTATGCAGGAATTGACTGCGCTGCAAAGAGCGACTCTTGTCAATGAAGATCCAGTCACATGCTGCGTATACTTCAACAAACTGGTTGACACGATATGTTCCTGCTGATGTCGCAACAATACAGCCCGTTCGGAAAATACCGCGTGGTTGATTATTTCAAGCGGATTGAATTTCAGCACCGTGGGAGTCCTCATGCACACATTTTGCTATGGCTGGACAAGGATCCGCGAGAAGTAATCAGTGAGAGTATGCAAGAACTGTACAGCTCATTGAAGATCTCTGTTCCGTTGGTGTCAGGGATTTGCCGAGCAGTTACGGTTACCAAGTAAGATCTACTTTATTTTTTATGAATTCTTACTTTCACTAAATCATCTCATTTCTATAGGTCACAAGCATACTTTCACCTGTTTCAAGCGAAACGAAACCACTGTCGGTTTAACATTCCCTACTGGCCGATGGATCGAACACTAGTTTTGCTTCCACTTGCGTCTGATGACAGTCGCAGGGATCGGCTCACCCGGAAAGCCAAGAAAATGCGAGATGCTCTGGAAGCAAAATCATACGACACGTTGGAAGCTTTTCTTAGCGATTGCAATTGCACTTATGATTGCTATCTGGACGTTATTCGTGTGTCGATCCGCCGTCCAACAGTCCTGTTTAAGAGATCAATGAGCGAGCTTTGGACAAATCCATTCAATCCGTGGATAGCTAACCATCTTGGCTCGAACATGGACTTACAATTCATCCTTGATGAGTATTCCTGCGCTGCATACGTGGTTGAATACGTTAATAAAACCAACCGGGGAGTGAGTTGTCTCCAGCGAGATCTCATCAAATTGCAGGAGGAGTTTCCTGATCAGGACTTCACCGCTCTCTTGAAGAAGGTCAGCATAAAGATGCTGAATTCTGTTGAAATGTCAGCCCAAGAAGCAGCATGGTACCTGTTACGTCAGCCGATGTCTGAAGCAAGTCGTGCGACGCAGTTCATTCCAACGATGTGGCCGCACGAGCGGACCAGGTCCAAGAAACGGAATCAGCGAATGGACGAAGAAGGCATTACTGAAGACTCGACTGATGTGTGGACGATGATATCGTACAGAAGTACGAAGCTCGTGACGATCTGGATGATGTATGTCTAGCCGATTTTGCAGCCTTCTACACTAAACAACGCAACAGTAACTCGTACAAAGCTCGCGCAGTTCCTCGGGTGTTACAATGGTGCGGTTATGACATGTCGAAGCTAGCGGACTACAAGCGTGAAATGGTGCTACTCTTTGTACCCTTTCGCAATGAGCTATGCGATATTCTCGACCAAACAAGTTCCTGCACCTCTACGATCAGCATGAGCAGACAATTCTTGCGAAGCGTAAAGAGTACGATTGCAACATGAACATGGAGCAAATCATCGAGGAATACATGCGAGTAAGCGATGGGGAAACTCCAGATATGCAGGAGGCGGTAGCGACGGAAAAGCGCGATGAATTCAGCAGAGCCATCGTGATGCAACCCAACGATGACGACATACGCTTGCTGCCCACGAACGCACTATCTGCTGTCATAAAACAGCGGACAACGGTTATGAGCAAGCAAGATTACTGCGCTTTGGTCCGCAAACGAATGCTGAACAGAGAGCTCTAATACTGCAAGTCATCGACAACCTGCATTGTTTTGATGACAGCAGAAAACCGCTTCAGCTGTTCTTCACTGGACCGGCAGGATGTGGTAAAACGTTCACGCTCCATATCCTGATGGAGACGTACAATCGCTTTAGCCAGCAACACAATTCCCGTAATAACGCCTACGTCGCCTGCGCATCGACAGGAAAAGCAGCCGTAGCTATCGGAGGAACAACAGTTCATTCTGCGTTCCACATAACCATGGATCGGAGGCATCATGGACAGCTTCGGTTTGAACTGTTGCAGTTGTATCGACAATCGTTTGCCAACATTAAACTGATTATCATCGATGAAGTCAGTATGATTGGTGCGAATATCTTCAACACGGTCCATACGCGTCTCCAAAACATTACCGGTGATCACGATCTTCCATTTGGCGGAAAAGACGTGATTATGTGTGGTGATTTCCGACAACTGCCACCAGTGAATGCGAGACCCGCGTATAAATCAGCAAACAATGCCATCGGTGGTGCAGCACTATGGCAAACGCTCGATTACTTCCCTTTGCGCCAAGTGATGCGACAAACAGATGTCGAATTTTCATCGATACTTACAAAGATCGGGAACGGCGAGCGATTAACTGATGATGAGACCAAACTTGTGGAAAGCAGGTTCCGGACAGTCGAATGGTGCAAGGAGAATGTACCGAACGCTATACGGCTGTACCATCGCAACTCCGCTGTTGATATGTACAACAACGATACATTGAACAACAGAGAAGGGTGTGATTGCATAGCCGAAGATGTAATCACCGGGTATCAGGAAACTGCTCAACTAACTAGTGCTCGAACCAAGTTGCACAAAATGAGTGTCGCTGAAACAGGCTGTCTTCCTTATCTCTTACGATTGGTCATTGGAATGTCGTACATGATAACGACTAACGTAGAGGTAGGAGACGGCCTTGTGAACGGCGCCATTGGTGAACTAAAATACATCGAGCACACTGATGATGACCCGCAGCAACCACCATATCGCTTGTGGTTCAAATTTGAAAACAACACTGTCGGAGCTCAACTTCGGGTGAAATCCAGACCTGTAGTATTTTCAAAACCTGGAATACTGCAGCAAGATTGGACTCCCATCTACAAGCGATCAGTCAACGTCAAGCTAAGTAGCGCAATCAAATGCAAGCGGATACAATTCCCTGTAGCCAGTGCATGTGCTTTGACGATCCACAAATCTCAAGGAGGCACATTCCCCGAGATTGTTGTCGACTATGACAAAACCCAGGAGCAACAGTTGGTTTACGTCGCCATATCTCGTGTGAGCTCAATAGACGGCCTTTACCTACGAACACCTCCAACTGTTTCATATTCCATCATGGAAAAGGTAGCAACACCCCTAAAATGAAGGAACTACGGGACGAGATTAAACGGTTAGAAAACCACAGGCTAATGACCCTCAGTGATGAAATGATCGCGTTTCTGGAAAATGGCGGAAATACTCGACCGTCTTGATGAGCCTCAACGTTCAAAGCCTCAATGCACATTCTGAAGACATATCCACTGATCGGGTAATGACTCGAGCGGACATTTTGGCGCTAAGCGAAACGTGGATGGATAGCAATGTAACCACGCAGCTTGAAGGTACACTTAAAATACATAAAGTTCAATTTCAATGTTAATAATTTCCAACCATTTCTAAACAGGTTACAGATGCATATCCAAATTCAAGAGGGAAAATGCGAGAGCAGGAGGTGTGGCAATATTTGAAAAGGCCTCCGTCTCAGTGGCTTCAACACCGCACACAATTGAGAAATTGAGTGAGCAGCACGATCCCATTCTCAAAGAGGCTGAAAACTATGGGGACATTTGTGCCGCAGATATTGTAGTCGATGGGTGCAGTATGGTTTTATTCTGCATATATCTCTGCCCAGCACAACGGTTAAATATGGCAAGCCTTCATAGCCAGGCACCTGTATCACTACGTATCGCGAGATGTTCCAGTCATCGTTACAGGAGACTTTAATATTGATGTGTCAAAACAGGAGAACAGCGGCTTCGTTGAGTTCATGACTGTTGGGGTTTAAACTTTCCTCCGATCCTAAGCTCCCAACCACACTGGGTGGCTCCTGTATAGACATGGTGTTCACTAGAAAAACCCCCGAACTGCCAACAAAGAGATACATCACCTATTTCTCATACCATCGCCCACTATTTAGCTTGCTCCCTGCCATAAGATAGTGATCTCCATCTTATCTAAGCTGTGATCGCTCATGCTAGTTCAACGATGTCAAGTTGTTCATTTGCTTTTAACCAAGATCCGACAGAGTTTGGATTCCGCACAAGGGATCTTCAACCCTTAAATAGCCGAGTATTCAACTTGCCGATCATACGCTCCTTGCCTTCGTCACATCCGTTCCATCCAAGCAGTGTGGAAGAGGAAGTGAGATTTGGCAGATTACTGGTTCCGGTTCATTCTTCTGGTAATAAGATTCATTGATAGAGTTCACACAAAATGCCTAAAACATTGCTTCCATTTCTTCCAGAACCAACCGTGAAACCTTCGCCAATCGATGATATCCGTAATGGATTGTCTTCTTATTCTCGCAGTCGGGGCATCTCTGCCGGTTGAGGGCACCGGCCTTCCTCCGGTGGAGCTCTGCCTTGTTCTGACACCAACAAGCACTGATTACCTGCGTTGCGTTTGCGTGACGCATCCACAGATCCGACAGAGTTTGGATTCCGCACAAGGGATCTTCAACCCTTAAATAGCCGCGTATTCAAACTAGCCGATCATACGCTCCTTGCCTTCGTCACATCCGTTCCATCCAAGCAGTGTGGAAGAGGAAGTGAGATTTGGCAGATTACTGGTTCCGGTTCAATCTTCTGGTAATAAGATTCATTGATAGAGTTCACACAAAATGCCTAAAACATTTCTTCCATTTCTTCCAGAACCAACCGCGAAACCTTCGCCAATCGATGATATCCGTAATGGATTGTCTTCTTATTCTCGCAGTCGGGGCATCTCTACCGGTTGAGGGGCACCGGCCTTCCTCCGGTGGAGCTCTGCCTTGTTCTGACACCAACAACAAGCACTGATTACCTGCGTTGCGTTTGCGTGACGCATCCACAGATTCGACAGAGTTTGGATTCCGCACAAGGGATCTTCATCCCTTAAATAGCCGCGTATTCAAACTAGCCGATCATACGCTCCTTGTCTTCGTCACATCCGTTCCATCCAAGCAGTGTGGAAGAGGAAGTGAGATTTGGCAGATTACTGGTTCCGGTTCAATCTTCTGGTAATAAGATTCATTGATAGAGTTCACACAAAATGCCTAAAACATTTCTTCCATTTCTTCCAGAACCAATCGCGAAACCTTCGCCAATCGATGATATCCGTAATGGATTGTCTTCTTATTCTCGCAGTCGGGGCATCTCTGCCGATTGAGGGCACCGGCCTTCCTCCGGTGGAGCTCTGCCTTGTTCTGACACCAACAACAAGCACTGATTACCTGCGTTGCGTTTGCGTGACGCATCCACAGATCCGACAGGGTTTGGATTCCGCACAAGGGTTCTTCAACCCTTAAATAGCCGCGTATTCAAACTAGCCGATCATACGCTCCTTGCCTTCGTCACATCCGTTCCATCCAAGCAGTGTGGAAGAGGAAGTGAGATTTGGCAGATTACTGGTTCCGGTTCAATCTTCTGGTAATAAGATTCATTGATAGAGTTCGCACAAAATGCCTAAAACATTGCTTCCATTTCTTCCAGAACCAACCGCGAAACCTTCGCCAATCGATGATATCCGTAATGGATTGTCTTCTTATTCTCGCAGTCGGGGCATCTCTGCCGGTTGAGGGCACCGGCCTTCCTCCGGTGGAGCTCTGCCTTGTTCTGACACCAACAACAAGCACTGATTACCTGCGTTGCGTTTGCGTGACGCATCCACAGATCCGACAGAGTTTGGATTCCGCACAAGGGTTCTTCAACCCTTAAATAGCCGCGTATTCAAACTAGCCGATCATACGCTCCTTGCCTTCGTCACATCCGTTCCATCCAAGCAGTGTGGAAGAGGAAGTGAGATTTGGCAGATTACTGGTTCCGGTTCAATCTTCTGGTAATAAGATTCATTGATAGAGTTCACACAAAATGCCTAAAACATTTCTTCCATTTCTTCCAGAACCAACCGCGAAACCTTCGCCAATCGATGATATCCGTAATGGATTGTCTTCTTATTCTCGCAGTCGGGGCATCTCTGCCGGTTGAGGGCACCGGCCTTCCTCCGGTGGAGCTCTGCCTTGTTCTGACACCAACAAGCACTGATTACCTGCGTTGCGTTTGCGTGACGCATCCACAGATCCAACAGAGTTTGGATTCCGCACAAGGGTTCTTCAACCCTTAAATAGCCGCGTATTCAAACTAGCCGATCATACGCTCCTTGCCTTCGTCACATCCGTTCCATCCAAGCAGTGTGGAAGAAGAAGTGAGATTTGGCAGATTACTGGTTCCGGTTCAATCTTCTGGTAATAAGATTCATTGATAGAGTTCACACAAATTGCCTAAAACATTTCTTCCATTTCTTCCAGAACCAACCGCGAAACCTTCGCCAATCGATGATATCCGTAATGGATTGTCTTCTTATTCTCGCAGTCGGGGCATCTCTGCCGGTTGAGGGCACCGGCCTTCCTCCGGTGGAGCTCTGCCTTGTTCTGACACCAACAACAAGCACTGATTACCTGCGTTGCGTTTGCGTGACGCATCCACAGATTCGACAGAGTTTGGATTCCGCACAAGGGATCTTCATCCCTTAAATAGCCGCGTATTCAAACTAGCCGATCATACGCTCCTTGTCTTCGTCACATCCGTTCCATCCAAGCAGTGTGGAAGAGGAAGTGAGATTTGGCAGATTACTGGTTCCGGTTCAATCTTCTGGTAATAAGATTCATTGATAGAGTTCACACAAAATGCCTAAAACATTTCTTCCATTTCTTCCAGAACCAATCGCGAAACCTTCGCCAATCGATGATATCCGTAATGGATTGTCTTCTTATTCTCGCAGTCGGGGCATCTCTGCCGATTGAGGGCACCGGCCTTCCTCCGGTGGAGCTCTGCCTTGTTCTGACACCAACAACAAGCACTGATTACCTGCGTTGCGTTTGCGTGACGCATCCACAGATCCGACAGGGTTTGGATTCCGCACAAGGGTTCTTCAACCCTTAAATAGCCGCGTATTCAAACTAGCCGATCATACGCTCCTTGCCTTCGTCACATCCGTTCCATCCAAGCAGTGTGGAAGAGGAAGTGAGATTTGGCAGATTACTGGTTCCGGTTCAATCTTCTGGTAATAAGATTCATTGATAGAGTTCGCACAAAATGCCTAAAACATTGCTTCCATTTCTTCCAGAACCAACCGCGAAACCTTCGCCAATCGATGATATCCGTAATGGATTGTCTTCTTATTCTCGCAGTCGGGGCATCTCTGCCGGTTGAGGGCACCGGCCTTCCTCCGGTGGAGCTCTGCCTTGTTCTGACACCAACAACAAGCACTGATTACCTGCGTTGCGTTTGCGTGACGCATCCACAGATCCGACAGAGTTTGGATTCCGCACAAGGGTTCTTCAACCCTTAAATAGCCGCGTATTCAAACTAGCCGATCATACGCTCCTTGCCTTCGTCACATCCGTTCCATCCAAGCAGTGTGGAAGAGGAAGTGAGATTTGGCAGATTACTGGTTCCGGTTCAATCTTCTGGTAATAAGATTCATTGATAGAGTTCACACAAAATGCCTAAAACATTTCTTCCATTTCTTCCAGAACCAACCGCGAAACCTTCGCCAATCGATGATATCCGTAATGGATTGTCTTCTTATTCTCGCAGTCGGGGCATCTCTGCCGGTTGAGGGCACCGGCCTTCCTCCGGTGGAGCTCTGCCTTGTTCTGACACCAACAAGCACTGATTACCTGCGTTGCGTTTGCGTGACGCATCCACAGATCCGACAGAGTTTGGATTCCGCACAAGGGTTCTTCAACCCTTAAATAGCCGCGTATTCAAACTAGCCGATCATACGCTCCTTGCCTTCGTCACATCCGTTCCATCCAAGCAGTGTGGAAGAAGAAGTGAGATTTGGCAGATTACTGGTTCCGGTTCAATCTTCTGGTAATAAGATTCATTGATAGAGTTCACACAAAATGCCTAAAACATTTCTTCCATTTCTTCCAGAACCAACCGCGAAACCTTCGCCAATCGATGATATCCGTAATGGATTGTCTTCTTATTCTCGCAGTCGGGGCATCTCTGCCGGTTGAGGGCACCGGCCTTCCTCCGGTGGAGCTCTGCCTTGTTCTGACACCAACAACAAGCACTGATTACCTGCGTTGCGTTTGCGTGACGCATCCACAGATTCGACAGAGTTTGGATTCCGCACAAGGGATCTTCATCCCTTAAATAGCCGCGTATTCAAACTAGCCGATCATACGCTCCTTGTCTTCGTCACATCCGTTCCATCCAAGCAGTGTGGAAGAGGAAGTGAGATTTGGCAGATTACTGGTTCCGGTTCAATCTTCTGGTAATAAGATTCATTGATAGAGTTCACACAAAATGCCTAAAACATTTCTTCCATTTCTTCCAGAACCAATCGCGAAACCTTCGCCAATCGATGATATCCGTAATGGATTGTCTTCTTATTCTCGCAGTCGGGGCATCTCTGCCGGTTGAGGGCACCGGCCTTCCTCCGGTGGAGCTCTGCCTTGTTCTGACACCAACAACAAGCACTGATTACCTGCGTTGCGTTTGCGTGACGCATCCACAGATCCGACAGAGTTTGGATTCCGCACAAGGGTTCTTCAACCCTTAAATAGCCGCGTATTCAAACTAGCCGATCATACGCTCCTTGCCTTCGTCACATCCGTTCCATCCAAGCAGTGTGGAAGAGGAAGTGAGATTTGGCAGATTACTGGTTCCGGTTCAATCTTCTGGTAATAAGATTCATTGATAGAGTTCGCACAAAATGCCTAAAACATTGCTTCCATTTCTTCCAGAACCAACCGCGAAACCTTCGCCAATCGATGATATCCGTAATGGATTGTCTTCTTATTCTCGCAGTCGGGGCATCTCTGCCGGTTGAGGGCACCGGCCTTCCTCCGGTGGAGCTCTGCCTTGTTCTGACACCAACAACAAGCACTGATTACCTGCGTTGCGTTTGCGTGACGCATCCACAGATCCGACAGGGTTTGGATTCCGCACAAGGGTTCTTCAACCCTTAAATAGCCGCGTATTCAAACTAGCCGATCATACGCTCCTTGCCTTCGTCACATCCGTTCCATCCAAGCAGTGTGGAAGAGGAAGTGAGATTTGGCAGATTACTGGTTCCGGTTCAATCTTCTGGTAATAAGATTCATTGATAGAGTTCGCACAAAATGCCTAAAACATTGCTTCCATTTCTTCCAGAACCAACCGCGAAACCTTCGCCAATCGATGATATCCGTAATGGATTGTCTTCTTATTCTCGCAGTCGGGGCATCTCTGCCGGTTGAGGGCACCGGCCTTCCTCCGGTGGAGCTCTGCCTTGTTCTGACACCAACAACAAGCACTGATTACCTGCGTTGCGTTTGCGTGACGCATCCACAGATCCGACAGAGTTTGGATTCCGCACAAGGGTTCTTCAACCCTTAAATAGCCGCGTATTCAAACTAGCCGATCATACGCTCCTTGCCTTCGTCACATCCGTTCCATCCAAGCAGTGTAGAAGAGGAAGTGAGATTTGGCAGATTACTGGTTCCGGTTCAATCTTCTGGTAATAAGATTCATTGATAGAGTTCACACAAAATGCCTAAAACATTGCTTTCATTTCTTCCAGAACCAACCGCGAAACCTTCGCCAATCGATGATATCCGTAATGGATTGTCTTCTTATTCTCGCAGTCGGGGCATCTCTGCCGGTTGAGGGCACCGGCCTTCCTCCGGTGGAGCTCTGCCTTGTTCTGACACCAACAACAAGCACTGATTACCTGCGTTGCGTTTGCGTGACGCATCCACAGATCCGATAGAGTTTGGATTCCGCACAAGGGTTCTTCAACCCTTAAATAGCCGCGTATTCAAACTAGCCGATCATACGCTCCTTGCCTTCGTCACATCCGTTCCATCCAAGCAGTGTGGAAGAGGAAGTGAGATTTGGCAGATTACTGGTTCCGGTTCAATCTTCTGGTAATAAGATTCATTGATAGAGTTCACACAAAATGCCTAAAACATTTCTTCCATTTCTTCCAGAACCAACCGCGAAACCTTCGCCAACCGATGATATCCGTAATGGATTGTCTTCTTATTCTCGCAGTCGGGGCATCTCTGCCGGTTGAGGGCACCGGCCTTCCTCCGGTGGAGCTCTGCCTTGTTCTGACACCAACAAGCACTGATTACCTGCGTTGCGTTTGCGTGACGCATCCACAGATCCGACAGAGTTTGGATTTCGTCAGTCAGTGATCTGTCTGGCCCTCATCGACTCTGCCTTGTTGATCATCACTGATTATAGCCCACACGAAAATCGACCCTTGAACTTGTTTGGAATAATATTCCCTGTTGAATATCATAGTCGATGGATTAATTCTATCGGTGTTGCAGTTTTGACCTAAACAAACGGCCCTTTTCAGGGCCACCAATATGTTAAAGAGTTGACGAATAAATATATTCCCTAGCAAATAAATTATAAACCCAAAACTGCTGCACAATATCGTACCCTAAATGTTACAAATACGTAATTAGAAATTATAAATGTTGAGATAGCAAACAGTTAAAATATAACCGTATCTCATTGAGATTTTTACCGCAGAGAATATCTTAAATCACAAGTTCACG
>NW_018735866.1:0-13647 GCF_002204515.2 Aedes aegypti | reverse complement strand
CTTGCCGGATTTCTTCGCGGCCTTTCCGCTGGTTTCGGTGCCATCGTGCTGCTAACGTTGTTTTAGATTCCAAACGAAAACTGAAACTGATGCCCGACCAACCAGTCGGTTCTCTTTTATACCCGTAGAATGGTGAGCGCTGTTCCGCCCCTTCGCTTCGTTTGCTACTTCATCCATTTCGTTCGCACCATCCTAGTATGAGTGCAGCGCAGGGCTACGCATGTATAAAAGATACCCTCATCCGGTGAAATCACCATCAGTACCGCTTACGTACGCTTCGTGAACGTTTGTTTCTCAAGTCCACTCAAACTCAACCACAAAATGTCTGGCCGCGGCAAAGGAGGCAAAGTTAAGGGAAAGGCAAAGTCCCGTTCCAACCGCGCTGGATTGCAGTTCCCAGTCGGTCGTATTCACCGTCTGCTCCGGAAGGGCAACTATGCCGAGCGTGTCGGTGCCGGCGCTCCAGTCTACTTGGCTGCCGTTATGGAATATCTGGCCGCTGAAGTGCTCGAATTGGCAGGAAACGCTGCCCGTGACAACAAGAAGACCAGAATCATTCCCCGTCATCTGCAGTTGGCCATCCGCAACGACGAAGAATTGAACAAGCTGCTGTCCGGTGTTACCATCGCCCAAGGTGGTGTTCTGCCCAACATTCAGGCTGTCTTGCTGCCGAAGAAAACCGAAAAGAAGGCATAAGTTACACTGCGTGCATCAAACCAAAAACCGTCCTTTTCAGGACGACAATATCCAGCCACAGAGAGGATCGATGAAGAGATATCGGCCATATTATGACCATTTCTGAATCAATTCCTAGATTCCGCGGGGGAAACGTTTGGGCTTCTTAAATGTTCTGTTCGGGATACCTCGAACTTTCGATTTTTGGAGTTCAATTTGCCGAAACAGAAACATAAAACATTGAAACAGCCAGCCCTGCGTGAGCTGTTCCTGAAGAGAGAGGAGGGTAAACTGTTCATCCAGTTCCTGCCCCATTTTCTACTATCTACTGCTTGACAATAGAAGAGTTGATGAAGCAGGTAGTATTTAAAAAACTTATATTATTTATTCGAGGAAAGGCTATATCAGGAGCTCCTAATATTAAAGGAATCAATCAATTTCCAAACCCCACAATTATCAATTATAACTATCATAGGGGTGTGTTTCAAAGTAAACAAGCCAAAGATTACGTTTCAATCATACGGTCAAACTTTCAATGTTGGATGTTCGAGTTGTCTAGTTTGTAGCAACAAGGGGAGGCGAGCTGGGAAAGCTTCTGCATCCGGAAAGAGCATAAGAAGAAGGGGAAACATACGGCCGGTACCAGAGAATGAAGTCCGCGCTGGAGATGCACATTCAAAAGTGTGTGCAAAGCGAAGCATGAAGGGACAACTCGAGTTGTCGGTTGGTTGACGTACCTCCCTCATCAGTGTTGAGAGTATGATCGTTCGGTGGTAGGAGGAAGGTCAAGGGGCTTTAGGAAGTAATCGTTCCCCCAGGGGAACAAACAGTTTTAGGTACACTGAAGGGAAAATTGCTCACACAACTCTTTTAGGGAATGCTCTAGTGGCCCTGAAAAGGGCCGTTTTGTTGAGAATGGCAACTATAATGCAGACCGAATTTAAGCGCGTTCTCCACGGATACGGCGAGCCAGCTGGATGTCCTTGGGCATAATGGTGACACGCTTGGCGTGGATGGCGCAAAGGTTGGTATCTTCGAAAAGACCGACCAGATAGGCCTCGCTCGCTTCCTGCAGGGCCATGACAGCCGAGCTCTGGAAGCGCAGATCGGTCTTGAAGTCCTGGGCGATCTCACGAACCAGACGCTGGAATGGCAGCTTGCGGATCAGCAGCTCAGTCGACTTTTGGTAGCGACGGATTTCACGCAGAGCAACGGTTCCTGGCCGATAACGGTGAGGCTTCTTGACACCTCCGGTGGCTGGGGCGCTCTTGCGAGCGGCTTTGGTAGCCAGCTGCTTGCGAGGAGCTTTTCCTCCAGTAGACTTACGAGCAGTCTGCTTGGTACGGGCCATTGTGTTAGATGATGATTAATTTGCTTTCAATCCAAACGGATCAGTTGAAACGCAGCGACAGAATGAGGGTCAAAAAACCAGGCAGTCCTCTTTTATATGCTCATATCGATGCAGGCAACCAATCGGAAGCCACGGAAGAATAGAAAAAGCAAGAGAGGAAAGAAGAACTCAACCCTCGAGTGGGTATAAAAGTGGCCGCTAGTGTTTGGCGCAGCCATTCCGAATCGAACTGCCGTTGTGAACGGTTGCGTTGTCTTTTTGAGTTGCGAGACACAAGTTCGAATTCTCCCCCGTTCGTGTGCGAAGTGCACCTTTCGCGATTTCCCGCTCCCGCGACTGCTCTCCGGCGCTATCCTACCTCCTTGGGGTGGCTAGCCAAAAGGCATCTCTGCAAGCAGAGCAACCGCGGCCCATAGCGATGGGTCGCAACAGGAAGCAAAAGGCGGACTCCGCCTCGATCCCCGCCCCGCTGGCCGACAGTGGGCAGACCAGCGCGCCGAAACGCGCAAGAAATGAAGATGCCAACCCGGCGGCATACAGCAGGTTGCTGGCAAACAACCAGTTTGCCTCCCTGCCTGTGGACCAAGCCCCCCGGGCGCGAAGGTTCCCCCCTCTTCACGGCGTCGAAGGACCTCTCGGCGCTGCGATCTGAGCTAGCGGCCAACAACATCCGGCCGCTGTTCAAGCTGTGCCATACCGGCACCAAGATCATGTGCGCCTCCGGCGCCGATTTCGACAAGGCCGGCAAGCTGCTGAAGGCAAAAGGGGTGGAATACTACACCCACGATGCCCCCGGTAGCAAGCCGTTCAAAGTTCTCGTCCGAGGGCTGCCGGAGTTCACCCCGGAGGCCATAATCGATGAGATGAAGGCGGCTGGACTCAAGCCGACGAGTGTGTTCCCCATCCGCGAGCACAAGGAGGACGACAGCCGGGAAGCTCTACCTGGCCATTTGGAGAAGGGGTCACCACCATGGCGGGGCTGTCGAGGGTGAGAGCGCTCTTCCACATCGTGGTGGAATGGGAGCGCTACCGCCCGAAGAAAGCGGGACGTAACGCAGTGGTGGCACTGCCTTGCGCTCGGACACGGCCACGGAACTGCCACATGAAGCCCCGCTGTGGCAAATGTTGCCGGGCGCGCACGCCAACTACGACTTGCCAACCGATGGAGGGCACCGAGCCGAAGTGCGCCAACTGCGGTGCAAACCATGAGGGCAGCAGCCGCATCTGCCCCAAACGTGCGGAATTTCTGGCAATCCGCCAGCAAGCATCCGCGAAGAAGCTGGGACGGCAAGCCAGCGCCAACCACGCTCCACCGCTGACTGAAAGGGAGCACTTCCCGACGCCCCGCTACCAAGTGCCCAATCTGCCACCGCTTCAACCAACCCACCGGCAGGCATCCCGCCAGTCGGCCCCTTCCGTTCAGCATCGCCTCGCGGCCGCCGCCGCCGCCCCACCGGTGCAGAATGCGCCCCCTCCTGGATGGGGGAATCCTGGACGCAGTGTCCCCGGCACTCCTCCCTCCGACGACGGCTCCCTGTACACTCCGGAGCAAATGTTGGAGTACACTCCGGAGCAAATCGCGGCGTACTGCCCGAAAGCAAACCAACATCAACGACGGAACATCGGCGGCCCTAAAGCAAGACATCGTCAAAACTGACACGGCGGCAGGGCAGTTCATCCTGGCTGGCGATCTGAATGCAAGGCACGAGATCTGGGGAAACCCCCGGCGAAATAGGAACGGCCTCATCCTACAACAGGACCTGGAGGAAGGCCACTACACCATCCTGAGCCCGGATTCACCCACCCGCCTGAGCCGGTCCGGGGCCCATGCGACCATTGATATCTTCCTGACCAACATGGCCGACAACATCTCCCAACCGGTCGTTCACCAGGACCTGAGCTCGGACCACTACCCGGTGGTGGCAGAAGTTGGTTCCCTGGTCAACGGCATCGGGTCACCCGGCGCAACTACCACCGTGTCGACTGGGGCAATTCCAGCGGTGTGTCGACGCTAACATCCAGTACGAGGCTCCCCTGGCGTCCGCTGAAGACATCGACCGGCACCTGCAGAGCGTCGAAGAGGCCATCTCCGTGGCCCGAGAACAGCATGTACCAGCATCTGGTCAGGTGAGCAACACCCCTTTTCATCGATCGTGTTACCAAAGATCTCATTCGTTTAAGGAACACCAAACGCAGGCAGTATCAACGCTCTTGGTCTGCCTGCGTTGAAAAGCGAAGTCAATCGCCATATCCAAAATAATCAAGGCCAGAATGGTGGACCTCAGGAACGATGATTTTTCCAACAAGATCCGCTCTCTCCCAGATTGTGCTAGGCCATTCTGGAAGATGACCAAACTTTTGAAATCCAAACCCAGACCTATTCCACCGTTGATCCCATTAGACAACACCGACTCTGAGGATCGCTTGATAACCCTGCGGAGAAGGCTGCTGAGATAGGTCGGCATTTCGTCAGCTCCCACAATCTAGGGCTAGACCATTCCTAGCCCACACGACGCTGCTGTTTCCGAACACGCAGCTAACCTACACCGATCTCCCAACGACTTCTCGGAGGAGTTGGAGATCACTGCTGACGAGTTGCTGGCCTATCTCAAAACATCCAAAAACATGAAGGCCCCAGGTTTCGACAACATCCTGAACTTGGAGCTCAAGCAATTGAGTCTCCAGTTCTACCAACATCTGGCACTGATTTTCAATCAGTGCCTTCGACTTAGCTACTTCCCCTCGTCGTGGAAGTCAGCAAAAGTCATCCCCATTAAGAAACCTGGGAAGGACCCTTCCTCCCCCAAAAGCTATCGACCCATCAGCCTTCTCTCAGGGTTATCCAAAGCTCTTTGAAAAAGCGATCAACAGACGGCTGCTTTCGGCAGCCGATCAAAACAACATCTTGCTCGAGGAACAGTTTGGCTTTCGACGCGGTCGTTCAACCGTGCACCAACTGACTCGAGTAACCAACATCCTCAGGCGGAACAAGTCCCTTGCCAAATCCTCCGCCATGGCGTTGCTCGATGTTGAAAAAGCATTCGACAACGTCTGGCACGACGGCCTGGTGTACAAGCTGCACCGATACAATCTTCCCACCTATTTGGTGAAAATCATCAAAAACTATCTGTTTAACAGGACGTTCAGGGTTTCCCTTAATGGAGTCAACTCAGACCCTCACAACATCCCCGCAGGTGTCCCACAGGGCAGTATTTTAGGTCCCCTACTATACAACCTGTTCACCTCGGACATGCCTCAGCTCCCTGAAGGCGGCTCTCTGTCACTGTTCGCTGACGACACATCAGTCGTCTACAAGCGGCCAGATTCACGAGAGCACTAACATCTCGACTCCAGAGAGGCCTGAACGTCTTGTCAGATTATTTGAACAGCTGGAAGATCTGTATCAACGCAGCGAAGACCCAGGTCATCCTCTTCCCCTATTCCAAATCCCCCAGACTTGTTCCGGCTGAGGATTGTAAAATCACCCTCGGTGGATCAACGGTGGAATGGTCTGATGCAGCCGACTACCTTGGGCTAACGTTAGACAGCAAGCTTCTCTTCAGACAGCAGGTTGACAAAACGGTCACTAAAAGCAACATCTTGCTCAAAGCATTGTACCCCCTGATCAACCGGAAGTCAACTCTGTCTCTGAAGAATAAGCTTGCTGTTTACAAAACAGGTCATTCTTCCAGTAATTGAATATGGCGTACCAATCTGGGAGAGTTGCGCTAAAACCCACCATCTGAGGCTCCAGAGGACCCAAAATAAGTTCCTCCGGATGATCCTCAATAGTCCTCCGAGAACGAGGACAACCGAGGTCCACCGTCTGGCCGAGATCAAACACTAGAGGAGCGCTTTGGTGACTCGATCGGCAGATTTAGGGCTCGTTGCCATCAATCGGACCAGCAGGTCATCCGGGACCTCGTTCCCCCCTAGGTTATCAAATTTTTCTTGTAGTGTAAATAGTTAGTTAGGTTATCAAATTCTCTTTTTATAAAAATTACCAGAGCCCATAAGGCCAAGAAAAACTAGGGTAACACCACAATATCAAAACCAGCCAAGCAAAAACCATTACAAACAAAGTTGAAGGACCCCTTCGGGTCAAACCCTTACATGTAAAAATAATTTTGTACAAAAATCCAAAATGAAAATAAAATGAATTTAATGAAATGAAATTGGCGCAGCCATCAGTTCCAGTACTACCGTCGTCGAACACAGAACCAAATTCATCCAAAATGACCGGCCGTGGCAAGGGAGGCAAAGGACTCGGAAAAGGAGGCGCCAAGCGTCATCGCAAGGTTTTGCGTGATAACATCCAGGGTATCACCAAGCCCGCAATCCGTCGTCTGGCTCGTCGTGGAGGAGTCAAGCGTATCTCCGGACTTATCTACGAGGAAACTCGTGGTGTGTTGAAGGTGTTCCTGGGAAAACGTCATCCGTGATGCCGTTACCTACACTGAACACGCCAAGCGTAAAAACCGTTACCGCTATGGATGTTGTCTACGCTCTGAAGCGTCAGGGACGCACCCTGTACGGTTTCGGAGGTTAAATCGCATTCCAAAGTTTCGCTCTTCAAAACGGCCCTTTTCAGGGCCACCAAACACACTCATCAAGGAGTTGATACGACAAATGTTCACACACTAAAAGCAAGGGTAATCTAATGGGACAAGCACTACACGCTTTTGCAGTCCGGCGGTGGCGTGGCTTGGGGAGAAAATTCTCGTCTCCGATTGGAAGACACCATAAAATGCCAATATATATATATACATACATAGTCTAGTCTAGTCAGCACTGTCATTTCCCGGGGTGGCACTACTGTTGTTACTTACTTGTTGTACTTCGGTCGGTTCGAAAACAACAACCGCTATGATGCCACGCCGGTGAAATCCAGTGCGTGCATCTTTCCATACCAATCTCACGTGCATGCATCTCAACTCCGGACTTCAGTGTCAGGTACGGAACGCTCGTCGTACCACTCCCTATTACCTATTACCACTCATCAAATTCCATTAGGATTGCGTTAGAACTTCTTAGTTTGCCTCGCTCGGTTCCACAATGCGATGGACGAACAAATATTTCATCATGTTCCACACTGTACCTTATGAGAAATGGATGCGGTTGCCAATCAATATTTACAAGCACTGGAATTGTGTTCGCGCACCCGAAACGAAACGAAGGGAAAACGAATCACCGAACCGGGTGAGAGACGGGAATTTGAATCCACCGACGGGAAAAAAACCGGGAATTTGAGAAGGTCACCGGGGAAAATCGTTTTGAACGAACATTTCCAAGCTTCGAATCTACAAACCACAACAAGCATTTATGACTTTGAACAAATCAGTTTCATTGAAATGTATTGAAAGTGGATGATGAAATGTCTACCGTAAAATGGGGTGTTTTCAAGCAACTTCTAGTATGTCAATAATTAAACAAAGGACAGCCCTACTACAGTAAGGACCCGATTTTGTCAGCCCCTCGATGAATTTTAGGCTGACCAAATCGGGTCATTTTATTTTGTTCCCGTTTTTCAAATTTCGACATGGTTACATGGACTTTTAAAGAGGGTACGTGGTAAAACATGACGATACCAATTTTTGACAAATCTGAAATTGGCTGACAAAATCGGGTCAGTACTGGATTCTCTCGTCGCGTGCCAAACACAATTATGAGGATCCTATGGCAGATTTCTGAGATAATCATGAAAATGTGTGATTTTTGACGTAACTGCAAAACAGGGTTGTAAAGGAATTTGACTTTCGCAAATGAAACCATATTTTGCCAACAACAAAACATAATCTTTTTGATCAATAACTTTGATGCTTTCATTCATTTTCATAAGTTATGCTCAACCTCAATCAGATAATACATCAATATTATCGAACTTGGAACTCCTGCAAACGCAAACCGTTTTCTTTTAACTGCTAAATCTTTCATAGTTATTAATCTGGAACTGTCAATACTTCGTAAAATTGTCTTGAATTGTTTTTGAGACTTAAATGCAACAGGATCATAACCTATATACCGTTAAGTCACCAGTCACCGTGCGGCCTCCATTCACCGTGCACATATACAAATTCCTACAGAATATTCATACAATTTTCACAAATCATTCTTTGGTCAGCAAAATAAGATAAAACTGATGAAACGAACTAGTTTTTGCCACAAATAATTTTTGAAAAACCTAGTTTATGTAGACAAAATCATGTGAATTCTGTTTGATAACGAGATATTGCAACAATCTTAGTAGAAACGCCAAAAAATCACATTTTTTATTTTAACGATAGAGTATGAAATTTTTCAAAATTTCAACAAGTTTTCACTGTGGATATTATTAGTAAGATGTATTTCATCGTATGAGCAATGAGATTTAATGCAAATTAGAATTTTTATTGTGTTTCAGTCGAAACCCAAATGCACGGTGAATGGATCCTTTTCAATATATATGGATCCTATTACCGTGTATAGTGTAAAAGGCATGAAATTATGCGATAATATTAGTTTATTGTTATGTCGTCATTAAACTACTTCATATTTAGAATTTAAGTGAATATGGAATGGTTTGGACAATACAGTCAAACCTCCTATAACGATTTTAATTAAAAAATAATAATTTAGCCAATTTTTAAACTTTGTATAGTTTTTATTGTAAATGAAGATTTGAATACTCTTAAAAATGAATGCGCACACTACTAGCAACATAGTTGCTCCATTAACAACGTTTCTTCAAGATACAAAATCAAATCATGACGAAAACTATACGCACGGTAAATGGTGACACATAGAACGGTACGAGGCGACCTTAACATGACATTTTCAAACATAATTTTTGACTAATTTTTTGTTATGCATCACTAGTTTTAGATTTTTCCCTGAATTATTATATAATTGCCCGCTACGTAGTGGTATTCTAGTACGCTTCAAATTATTTGGAATAGTTTTATATTTTTTTGAAGTGCAAATTTTTCTTAAATGCACGGTGAATGGTAGCTTGACGGTACAGTTAACTCTCCCTAACTCGATATTGAAATTGTCTTGAATTGGTTTTGATACTTGAATGCAACAGGATCATAACCTATATATTTGCATTTGCTTCTTTGAATGATTGTTCTCCTTCGTCTTCGAAAATAGCCCCTATTTGTTTTGCTGGTCTGCTCGATAGGTAGACAGTTTGACAGTTCGATAGGTAGATTTGGTTTCACTCTTCGCGCAACTCGGGTGCCTCTGAGAAAAAAAAAAAAAAAAAAAAATCCATATTTTCAGGGCTAGACATTTTAGTAATATTCAGTAACAAACAAAATAGTCCCCTTAACCTTTACAATGCAGTGTTACTTCACGGAACAAGCCTAAAGTATAATGGAACATATATCGGCATAAATCGAACGAGTTTTGTAACTTGGAAAAAGTAGTAGAAAAGATAATCCCCTAACACCCCGCTAACTTTCAAAAAAGAAACTTTTTCCATAAGAAATATTAAAAGGCGAAATCTAGATAACATTTTCAAAAGCTTTTGTCTGCGTTGTGATCTCAATTAAATATACTTATGTTCTGGGTTACTCACATAGTTTTGTTAATATTGTTTCATTGTTTTGTAGTTAAATCTTTTTTGCCAATAAAATTCTTTCAAAAATGGTTTGAATCGTTTTCAATATCTAGACTCCACAATACCTAATATTAATAGATATCCCCGATCACATAATGCAGCTCACAATCCTCCGAACAAAGCAAGCATTTCAGATGACTGATATATCGACTTCCGACGTTTTTGTGACTTTTCAAACTTGATGGAGAAGTTCAATCCCTTAAAACCCCACGAGTCCTTAACACCCCATTTTACGGTACTAACTTCTTAAAAAGGTTTCACTTTTCTCAATAATTAGCAATGTAGTACCAAACAATGTTTGTTTGATTTTTTGAGCTTGGCTCTAACTTTTTGACTCAAGAGTTTGAAAGAAAAGTTTACTAGCCTAAAATAATCTTGCCGAAAGTTTTTGCACTCAAACATATTGGATACAAAAAAAAATCCTAAGTTGTTGAATATTCATACCACAATAAATCCAGATTTCCTTGGGAACAGCATTTTAAGAGTTTCTAATCTCTCATTAGTTAACTAATCGATTACAAATTGAATAGGTAAGGTAGATGCTGCTACATGTGTGGTTTGTTTTATTTTTTTTAATTCACCCTAGATTTAATTACTTTAGAGAAACATCAATTTAATGAAACACTGATTTATTTTGGCATCTGGAGTTTGGCATCGGCCAAATTATCTGAAACTCGGCAGTAAGACGCACTTGAAGAGCATAATGTTGATAAATAGCAGTCAAGGCCTTCCTTAGTGTAGTGGTAAAGTCGGTGGCTACAAAGCAAACCCATGCTGAAGGTGTCTGGGTTCAACTTCCCAACAAGCCATGTGAGCAAAATGGTCACATAAAAAAATAAAGTGAGAAGCCGGCCAAGAAAAATGAGAAGAAGAAGAGGCATTCGCAAAATCCCATGTGCGAAATAAATCAAAAGAATGAGCACAAAAAATTTTGATAATGAAGACGCGTTCACTCCAACGGAAATGCTCCACGTGTAGTAACAGCGGCGGAAGTAATTTACCGGTTTCAATTTGAGTGTCAGGAGCTCAGGGCCAAATTTCGAGCCGCAAATTTTTCTCGGTGCACGCAAGCAAATGGCGGCGGTGCTCACTCTCTTTCTCTCGTACCCAAACTGCGATGGGGGGATGTGAGGCGTTCGATTCGCCAATCACGCTTAAAATCAGTTACACTGTATTGATTTGCTCTCATCTTTGGAATAGTGGAACAGCATTGGATTACGAAAATCAAACATACTGAGCAAGGTCGACCCATTGGCCCCGAAAGATTGAGATTTTCAGAAGCCAATCCCTGGGCTTAGTATTTTACTGCCAATTAACTTAATTTGCAACATCCACAAGAGTAATTTGATTATTCCGCAAGGAAAATAGTGGCAGTTCGCTCATACTGGATCAGCTGTCAAGATTACTTTGGTTATTAGCAGCAAACTGTACTTGACCGCTCTACTTGGGATGTCGATACTCAGCCTGCCCAGTAGGTCCGGTACGTACGGACCTGTGAACTAGACTATCGAAATGCATACATTTTGCATTTTGACATACGAACGCTTTATGTTTCGTTTTAGCATCAACTCACATCCAGGCGTCGGTAGGCGCGTGGTGTACGCACAGACCTAACGATCGCAAGGTCCTTGGTTCGATTCCAGGTTGCTGCGAGAAACATTTTTTTGTTGCCAATGTTTGGTTTCATAAGGCAAAGCTATGAATTTCAACCCGATTTATTGTGGCGAATTTTCATAAGTGCATCCAATGTATTTCGATAGTCCATTTGCCTGAGTGTATTAAAAACGCACGGGCCTATCGATCGCAAGGTCCTTGGTTCGATTCCAGGTTGCCGCGAAAACATGTTTTGGTTTCACAAGGCAACGCTACGAATCTCAACCCGATTTAAATAAGGCTCCCCCAAAACTACGCGACTTTTTACGGCGACAGCGACACGATTTCGTTGTTGTGTCGCTGCAAGCACTCTTCTATGGAACCATCTTGACTGACACGACGCGAATCGCTGCGAAATCGCGACGTTTTTTTGTCGCTGTCGCCGTAAAAAGTCGCTTAGATCTGGGGAGCCTTTAAGTCGATAGACTTCTTCAAATCCTTGAATCATTCGAGTGTATCAAAAGCTGTTCCTCTAGTGGAGGTTTTGCTTTGGGTACGGATGCACCGCTACAGTGAGTGCCAGCCAGTGCTCGCCTACCTGTCCGGGCTTTACAGTTGCTGGCAGAGAAAGGGGTGCATGATTGGCCAATTTTATTGATTTGCGAAAGGGTTCGGGAAGAATTCGCCATTCAGTGGCAAAGTGCACGTAACTTTTCGGGGGATTTATTTCCCTCTGGAAATAAATGGAAATGGAATATCATTGACTGTGCAACTCTTTGTTCTAAACTTGGATGGTAGTCCTGAAAAGGACTGATTGGATGTTAGATACTGTTTTACAACAGTACGGTTGCTGTCCCAAATTTACTTCTTGGCAGCGGTCTTCTTCGCGGCAGCTTTCTTGGCTGGGGCAGCCTTCTTCGGTTTTGGGGTCTTGGGCTTCTTGGCGGCGGTCTTGGAAGTTTGGTGGCCTTCTGCTTCGGAGCAGCAGCCTTCTTCACACCACCGGCCTTTTTGGCAGCCTTGGCACCAGCAGCTTTGGCTTTCTTGGCTGCAGCCGGCTTCTTGGCTTTCTTCTCGCCGGCTGGCTTCTTGGCCTTCTTCTCCCCAGCTGGTTTCTTGGTGGCCTTCTTCTTCTCTCCGGTAGCCTTCTTGGCCTTCTTCTCGCCGGCCTTCTTCGGTTTCTTCTCACTGGCGGCCTTCTTAGCTTCAGCCTTCAGCTTGAACGAACCGGAAGCGCCGGTGCCCTTGGTTTGGACGAACTTGCCCTTCTCGACGCCATTCTTCAAGGCCTTCTTGAGGAATGGGGGCAAGCTTGGCGACATCGCATTTGTAGTTGGCGGCGATGTACTTCTTGATGGCCTGCAGGGACGATCCGTTGCGTTCCTTCAAGGTTTTGATGGCAGCAACAACCATGTCGTTGACTGGGGGGTGGGTCGACGGCTTCTTCGGCTTGCCCTGTCCCTTGGGGGCCCTTGGCTTCTTGGTCTTGGCTGGCGAGGCAGCCGGGGCTGCGGCAGCGGCTTCAGTGGCAACTTCAGACATCTCGATAGGTAGCTAGAGTAACACTCACACGATGGCGATAGTAAACGAATGAATGACGGAAATTCTGGCAACAGTGCGGTGTTCGATTTCGTCGTCTGTGTTAGGGATGCAGACATGGTCGTCCACTGGATGACTGTTCGCGAAATATTGTACATATTTTTTGGTAACACCTTTTTAAAACGCATTTTTCCGGTAATCGCACTAAGTATTTGCCTGTCTAGTATGTCCGTTTGGTGAGTGCATGAGTCTCGCTAGCAGCCCGTCATCGCCACATCGGGCCGGTTTCGCGAGAAGCACCGCTGAGACATGTCTTTACAGCACCCGTGCGCCATATGGTGTGGCTTTGCTCGATAAAACAATCAATAGTAACTATTGAAACAATACCACCCTGCACGGCGGTGGTGAATTTGGCAACATGAATGGTTGCTCTTTGCGGTGACATGCGGGTATAGCCAGTATGCCGGTGTCTAATGGCCCCTAATGAGCCTCAAACAAAGTCATTCCCAGTGCCGACGAGCGATGTTACGCGTTTGGTTTTAGTAAACTTTGAACAATGTTAATTTGATGTTTTTCATCAAACATACCGAAAACTTGGGCTCGACTATGACGTCAGTCACACAAGTTTGTGCCATTTTGTCCGGAAAACAATGTCACCAAACACTAATCACCTTCCACCTGTGCACTGTTGGTTGGTCGAATGTGTGCAAATTGCTGGCATTGCCTCAGCCATCGGCGGCAACTGCATTGGAAAAGGACAGTGCACGTGCTACTATGGATCTAGCTTATCTGAGAATGTTTTACTTCAAGAAGCAAGCAAGCAAAGCAAGCACCCTCCCTGCGGTGGAATCTGCAAATGAGCTAGTGCGAAATCTGCCCGAATAGGCAT
>NW_018735865.1:0-15028 GCF_002204515.2 Aedes aegypti | reverse complement strand
ATCCAGATTTGATCCTCCAGAGTGATCCTCCAAGAATTAATTCGCAGTTCATGCAAGGCTTTTCCAGAAAAATTTATTAGGGACTTCTAAATTAACCCCAACAGGCAATCCTGGTGAGGTTGCTGCCGCAACATCTCTTGGAATTTATTACTCTTGCAGTTCTTTTAAAATTTATCTTGATTGATTTCTTAGGTATGTGTTGATGGATTCTTTAAAATGTAATTTAATTCAATACTCCAGTAAACTACTAAAGCAAATATTCCAGTGATTCCTCTGTTCTACTTATTTTTCTTCTTCTTGCTGGCGTTATGTTCCAACTAGGACAGAGTCTGCTTCTTCATGATCACTTATCGACTTGTGTCCCCAATCACATTCATCCAAGCCACGAAGCATACAGTACAGCAAAAAAAAATGAAAATCATTATTCCATGTTTTATGGTATATATTGGCATAACATCACATCCACATGATAAAAAAAATTGTAAGGCATTTCTAAAAATTAAATTAATTTTGGACTCCACTCAATATTTTTGAGATTGTTTTAAATGTTTGTAACTGCTTTTCGATCCACTTCTTAGTTGTAACATTTAAATTAAACCTGCTCATTCCCTTGTGTTGATGATATGTTGAAATGAAATCTTATAAAGTTATTAAGAAGATTTCAAACCAACAAGAGTCTTACCAAAACATGTTAGGATTCCGCTGAGCAACACCAAGGTTTCCATATAGTAGAGGATTTTAAAATACGTTTTTTAAGCCTTTTGTCAAGTTTCCAGCTTTTGACAAGAAAAAAAACATAAACGTGTATTCCGTGAAACAAACTAAAAATTTCGTTTCGTTTCGAAAAATTCCGTGAGATATTTGATTTCGTATCGAGTTACACGAAACATTTTTAAATTTCGTTTCGTTTCGTCATTATCAGCGCAAGATGTTCCGCGTATCGTTTCGTTTCGTATCGACATGGAAAAAATCCATATCGCATACCCTTAGTTGTGTTTACATCGTGTTATTTTACCTAAAGTTAACTTCATAGGAAATCAGATTTTTTTTTTTTTTTGATTTAGAATGATTAAAGTTTAATGATAAATAATCTTTACATAGCATACTTTGAACAAACAAAACATTTTTGAAAGTAAATATTTTTGGCAAAATTTTCTAACGGTTAAAAAAAATCTAATTTTGGTAATGTGTTTCAAAGAAGTTTAAAATTAATTAATAAAACAATAGAAATTTGGAGGCCAACAACAAGATAAGAAAACGGAAAATAATAAAAATTGTGTTCAATACTCTCGGAATAACTGCAGCAATTTATTAATCTTTATTGATTGTTCTTATTACTGATAACTTGGAAAGAATGATGTATTCGTTAGTCACCCTTATTTCAAAAGGAAGTTGGATATCACATTCAACACCAAAAAATATTAGAACAATATTGCGCAAAAGAACAACCTATGATCAAAAGAAGGTAAAATCTATTTAAATTTAAATATACATCATATTTCGAAAGAACAACCAATTTATGAAGTAGGGTAGATTTTTAATAAATATATCAAAATCTTCAGTACCAAAATTTATTTCGAAAGAGCAACTCAAATGAATGAATTATATATGAAAGAAGGGCAATCTCTGAGTAAATAATAATATACTATTCTCCACAGTTGGTAATTAATGAGTTATTCAAGAGCACGGGATTATTGAATAAAGCATCATTTTGTTTTGTACCAATTAATTCCAAAACAGGCATGATGTTGTCAGTGGGACACAAAAGAAACGTGAAAACATACGTCTACTGAGTAATCCATCGACCGTTATGCCAAATGACTTTATGCCAAATGGCCATAATGCCAATCGTCTTTACGTCAAACGGCTTTATGCCAAACGACTTTATGCCAAATGAACTACCACCATGATTTCTAGATGTTATTTATGGAAAAATCCCGGGATCAACATTTGGAAAATTTATGGAGTGATTTATAGAAGCAAAAAATATAACTGATGTAATATTTGTAGAATTTTTTTCAAGTTCAAGAAGGATCGTTTGAAGTATCTCTTGAAAAGTTTCTTCAAAACTTCTCGAATCCTTTTGCAGTATAAAGAAAAAAAAATCTCTGGAAAATACTAGGATGAATCTCTGATGAATTTTTCTGACGAATACAAGGACGACCCAAGGGAACAATAATATAGTTATCTGAAGAAATCCCTGATCGAATCAAAATGGAAGTTTTTGAGTATTTTCGCTGTAAAGTTTTTAAAAACAATGTTTTACATGAAAGGAATATTTTTTATATACATACAGTTGTGTTCAGAATAATAGTAGTGAAAGCCGATTTTCATACAAAATGCTCAACTTTGGCATGCTGTAACTTTGTTTCCATATGAGCAATCGGCATGAAATTTTGGCAGTGAACTACAAATATGCTCAATTTCATTATCACAAAATTTGAAAATTTCACACTACCGGCTAAAAAGTTAAGCACCAGGTGAAATCGGCTCAAAATAATAGTAGTTTTAATAATTTAAATATCTGCTGTATTTTGAGTTTTAGAATTTTTCTTTACACATCGTTTCAACCATTTCCACCCAAGTTTTA
The DNA here is from genome assembly GCF_002204515.2 of Aedes aegypti. Classification (NCBI taxonomy): domain Eukaryota; kingdom Metazoa; phylum Arthropoda; class Insecta; order Diptera; family Culicidae; genus Aedes; species Aedes aegypti. The sequence goes on along the minus strand of NW_018735865.1, from coordinate 12,438 downwards.
AATGTATAGACAATACAGTTTTTACTAAATTGTTGCTGAACAAAAATTTACAAAAGAAAAACTACTATTATTTTGAGCGATTTCACCTGGTGCTTAATTTTTTAGCCGGTAGTGTGAAAATTTCAAATTTTGTGATAATGAAATTGAGCATATTTGTAGTTCACTGCCAAAATTTCATGCCGATTGCTCATATGGAAACAAAGTTACAGCATGCCAAAGTTGAGCATTTTGTATGGAAATCGGCTTTCACTACTATTATTCTGAACACAACTGTATTTTTAAGTACCTAGGCATTTTTAAAGAAATAATAAGATATATTTTTTTTCAAGAGAGTTCCGATGGAACGCGAGAATAACAACAAATTAATTTAAGAGAAATGTAAGTAACTTTCGTAGATTTTTCTTTGAAAAAAATGCAGACAGATTCACGGAGAAGTTCCTTGATATACCTGGGGACATTGTCTCAGTTGAATCACATTTAATTGTTCATGAAAAATTATGAGGCATATTAGAAAGAATACTTAAAGTAACACCTTGAAGTATCATATAATGGTTCATATGAAGGAAACCTTGCTAGGTGATTTTGAAGACAATAATTGTTGTAAGAAAAACTTTTTTATTTAAAATTTCTCCATCATGAAGCATTGTCCGAAACAGCTCAAAGGTTTTGTATAATTCAAAATTTATACATCATTTTTCATTTGTCGTGAAATATTTTTTCAGTACATATTGTTTTGTCACAGTTCAAACGATTCCCTACAACGTTACAGAACATTTTTCTTTATATTCAATTAGTTTTTTTTTTCAGATAAATTGCATGCAAAAATTCATAGGCCATTTTCAAAAGTTATTCTCAAGTAAAAATTACACAGCTTAACAAAAATGACATTTTTACGTGTCTCAAGGATCAAATTATGTGTCTCGAGTAGATTTGGGGTTGCTGAATCTGATGACATTTTCAAAAATGTTCCAGCACGTCACAATTTTTTAGCTACAGGTCGCCAAAGTTGTATAAAACACGGATTTTATTGATATTTACATAAAATTCCAAGTATAATTTATCAAACTTTTTTGTGATCTAATCCACTAAGCATGCTATTTTGCATTTAAACTTTTATTTTGGATTGAATTTGGTTGAAATTGCGCGATTCAATTTAGATTAAACCGATTTTTTAGACATGTTTGCTGTCTCAATACAAAATTCTTCATTTGTCTTATATGGGAAAATACAATACTTTTTCAAATCCTTAAAAAATAAATTTTCCGCATCGAAAGTATTATAAACTATGCCTATAAGTATTGTTATACACATAAAGTTTGAATTCTGTGGCAAATTAGGCAAATATATTGCCTTACAAGCTGGAAAACTTGCATGCAAGTTGGCTGAAATAGTCAATTTTTGCATTTTCAACAGCCTCAAAAACTAGACGTGCTATGATATTTTTGAAAACGGCAATGGATCAGCGACCCTTAATTGAGTGAATAGTGGTATTTTGATGCTTGAGACAAAAACGTGTTCTGCAGTGTTATTGATTTATCTATGGAAAACACTTATTCCACCATACCGAAAACATGTGTAAGATTTAGTGCAAATTGAAGATGGTCGAGTTCTGTGACTGATTGGTCTGACATGGAATCCGTCCTTAGAAGAATATTTTTGAAAAACATGGTTGAATACCTGCAAAGTTCTTGGAAGAATCACAAAGGATATTTCTCGATACTTATTAGGAAAAAATATTGAAAAATGTTTTTACTGGATTAGAAACAAATGAATATTTTCCGTAGTGAAAACTGAAATCTACAATTTACTGATGTACAGTGGTATGCAACAACGTCACCCACCAACAAATAAAATCAATACAAATCTATGCAAACTATGACATTTGTGGAAATCGTGATTCTTGCGACCGACATTACTTGTTGCTTTAGGCCTGCTCCAGAAAAAAAACTAGCTACGCCATTGGTCAACAGCTTGTGGCGAATGGGCATAATAAAAATGAAGGTTTTTTATCCAGTTGTTCTATGTTCAATCGACGATGACACTAGGCGAAAGCGGATTGACATGACACACTGATACTACAATCATCAATTTTCACCCTGTTTTTCGCTGGCATTTCAGTTTTCAACACGCCGGGACGGTATTTTGCCGCGCGCCGTTGACCATTTCCAGAAATCTCCGCATAGCGTTCTGGCTCATGCTATCTTGTGATTCAGCAACCACACTTTCTCCGTGCAGTCTTCTCTTGCTACGGTGGATTCGCTTTACAATAGCCCCCTCTGCCCTGAACCGCTCTCTGTTCTGTCGAGTACCGGTCACAAGAATACGGCTCCTCGTGCCATTCTTTAAGTCTGTCACTCTTTGGCATTCTTCATCAATCCAGTCATTTTGCATTGCTCATTGACCAGTGCCGTTGTAGTCGCCGCTACGTGGAAAGGATGTTTCATAGGCTGTTGACATCTCCAGAAACGTTGATGCTTCTTAACTGCTCAACTAGCCGCTGGCAGTACTGGCAGTTATCCCATTTCCAAGCATTGGATATTGAACGTCATCGTTCTGTTACTACTTGCGCTTACATCTTTATATAAGACTTCTCCGTAGGCCTTGGGATCTCATGAAACTCATTCTCCACGTCTTTTTATCTTATCAGGCTTATCGTTTATTGGCGCATAATGTTTTGTCTCAAATTTCAAATAGACTAATATTCCGAACGCTCGTATTTGTATGGCGATTGGGTTGATACAGTTAATTGAAATATGTCATCAAATTTCCAGGAAATAGCAGTCAATTGTAACTTAGTTTTTAAAGTTTTTAAACTATTTTTTACCCTGTGAGTTGTAATGATCTCTATCTCGAGGTCAGTAAAACTAGCTTAGATGAATGTATTTCCAAAATTATCCATTGTATTGCGATTTATTCATGTTGTTTGGAATTAGAATCAATATGGTTGGGATATGAGACAGAATGACCACAGTGTTCGTCATTTGAAACAAAAAGTTATTACAGGACAGTGGCGATTTCAGAGGTAAGAATTTATAATTGAAATACTTTTAAATATAGAAGACTTGAATGATGAAAGGATTGATCACCCTTTGAAGAAATTTAAGGGGTTTTATTGGAAATTGTTCGCAATATGAGTCATGTTCAGATTTTGAGACAAAGCGAGACATATTTTGACGTGTAAGTTATAGGCTGCGTCCTCACGAAGTAGCATGCATAGTCGGATTGTTTTTTACTTTGGGACTATGGTCACAGTAATCTCTATCAGAGTCTTAGATCTGGAACTCAGTAGATCTTAATAATTTCAGGCTCTTTCGAACATACCTTCATAGTGCGCATCATGGGCTAGCAGTATCTGTACATCAAACGAATTAAAGATCTGCAATCCATTGTTTAATTTTATAATTGCCCCCATTCAACAACTAGCATTTCTCTGATTTCAGTACACAGCAAATGGAGTGAAAAATTCGTACATTGCTCTGTTGTCCCAAAAAAAAAACGCCAACCAGGACAACATGCCATCTCATCCAGTTTCCAGCGAATGAGTTTGTAAATAAATCAAACAAGTTCCAGCCACTATGACCACTTTCCCTGATAGCTGTGGCCAATTTTTTCGTTGTAACATTCCACTTCAGTGAAGAGATTCGAATATCCCGCTGTCTCTCGCTCGATTCAATTGTTGCAATTTTGTGTTCCAAAATCCGTCATTGTTTCCTCCCGGAAAAATGGTTGCAACGCGTTGGTGTACTACGTTAGGGTGGTCCATAACGATCAATCTGTAAAAATCTTCAATTACATCAGCCAAATTTGTTTATTACTGGTAAAAATATGAACGAAGCCATTCAATTCAAGGGAAGGAGCCGAAATCAGCTCGGCTCATTGAGTTTTTCTCTATGAAGTCAAGAGACCTAGATTTCGCTCACACTTTCACAAGCTACATATTTGAGTGTGAAACTTAAGATTCATTCGAGTCGATTTTATTCATATCAAAATGAGCCACCCTAATGTTATTTTATCGACAGAGCACCCATACCAGAGAATATTCATCGCAACATAGTGGCAGTGGGTGCTATAAGGATAGAACGAATGGCCACAATAGCATTTTCCATCCACACTCTGCGGAGTAAGGTGACCCAAAATTTTAATTGTTTAAAAACTGGGGGCCTAATCTTCAAATGTTAGAAAATGTAAAACTTACTTTTGTATAGGAAGGATTCTGGGAAATGACGTTTAGGTATTATAGAAATAAATGTTACGGTACTTAATTTAATTTAATTAATATAATTACTGGTATGCCATAAAAACGCTTGAGGATTTATTAACCTTTAAACGTAATTTCACATAGTTCCCCTCATTCGTTACCATTTGAAGGTTGAGCACCCAAGTGAAACTGTTGGGCCACCCTACTGCGCGCGGTGGCTAACTTACTGGCCGCTGATTTTTCCCACAAACCGCGAGCAAACAAACGCCGGCAGGAAATTACGTGCCATGGCGGTTGGCCCTCTGCCTGCCAGTCAAACCAGTGGTTCTGGTTGCGTCGGGAAAAACGCCGTAATGTAATTAAATGGCTATTTTGTGGCTTTTATGGTTGGGTCCCGTCTACTCGCACCTGGGTAACACGTTGGGGCGCATTGAGGGCCCAATAACGGCGACAACGAGAAAGGGGCTGGGGCACGGGTTTAAATGAGTTTTTGATTTTCCGGGGTTTCTCAACTGAACCACAGCGTCGGGGTCAAAAAAGTACCGCAATAGGGCCTATGGAGGTTTGCCGAAAATTCCAGGATGGGGGTGTGTGAGGATCGAAAGAAGTTGTCAAACGGGACGGGTGGTACGTTCTATCGAAGTATTATTTAAATTGTTGGGGTTTTGAGGCCATTTATTACGTTGGCCTTCAAACCTATTCTAAACCAACATAAGGAATCTTAAACTATTTCAAGAATTGTTAAAATCAATTGCACATGCAATTTGATGCCATTTTGAGCCAGTCTTCGATCTTTTCAAGCCACTTCAAGCCATTTACATCATTAAGCCAGTTTTGAACAATTTTTGACCAATTCTCAGCAAATTTACTAGCAAATTTTGAACCATTCGAAGCCATTATAAGTATGATACGCCATTCTTATTCTTTTGAAGCCATTTTATGTCATTTTAAACAATTTTAGTTAATTTGAAGTCAATGTAAAATTTTAAGTAATTAAAGTAATTAAAAAGCATTTTAAGCCGGTTTAGGCCTTTTTATAGCCATTTTAGGCCATTTTAAAACGTTTTAAGCCATTTTGAGTAATTTTAAGCCTTTTTAAGGCATTTAAAGCAATTAGAAGCCTTTTAACGTTATTTAAACCATTTATATAATTTTTAAGCATTTTCAAACAATTTAAGGTTATTTAAATCTTTTTTTTTCTATCTTTATTAACGAGATTTTTAGCCCTGGGCTAGTTCATCTCGGCTCGGGACCCAACGGTTTACTTCCTTCCGAAGGAAGACGTCACTGAAAAATTTTTAGTGACTATCTCTAGGGTGGGATTCGATCCCAGGTCCTCGGCGTGAGAGCGGCTGTGTCTAACCACTACACCCGTCCGTCCCTAGGTTATTTAAATTATTTCAACCATTCAAAGCAATTTAAGCTATTTGAAACCACTTTAAACAGTTTTCAGCATTTTTTTAGCCATTTCAAGCCATTTTAAACTATTTTGATCCGTTTCAAGCAATTCAATCCATTAAGCCATTTCAGTGTTACCCATTTTAAGCAATAATTGTTAATAATGAAGCCATATAAGCAATTTTACTCTTAAGTGAAACCATTTTTGAGCCGTTTTAAGCCATTTTAAGTCATTTTTAGCTTATTAAGCCATTTTAAGCTGTTTTAAACCATTTGTCGCCATTTTAAGCGAATTTTAGCAATATCAAGCCATTTTAAACACATTTTTCAAGCTGTTTCGAGCCATTTCAAGCCATTTTAAGCAAATTCAAGCCCTTTTTAGCCACTATAAGCCATTTCAAGTCTTTTGAGGCCATATTAAGCAATATTGAGCCATTCAAATTTTCTGAGCATTTTTAAGCCATTTAAAGCCATTTTTTGAGCCATTATGAGCTGATTCAAGCAATTGTTAATAAGGCTAGCTATCTTGAAGACAATTTCAAACCAGTTTTTAAACCATTCTTAGCCATTTTGAGGCATTTTAAAGCGAATTTAAGCCATTTTTAGGCATTATAGCTAGTTTAAGCAAATATGACGCCATTTAAAGACATTTTATTCTATTTTTGAGCAAATTCAAGCAATTTTTTAGTCATCTTGAGCCATTTTGAAGTAAACCAAAGCCAAGGTTCTTGCTAGTTTAGGCCATATAAGCAATTTTAAGCTATTTTAAATCAAATTAAAAATCATTTTTAGACTGTAAGCAATTTTAAGCCATTTGAAGTCATTTCTGAGCCATTTTAGAGTCATTTGTAAGCCAATTTAACCATTTAGGTAAATTCAAGCCATTTTAAGGCATTCTGAGCAATTTTTAGCCATGTTAAGCCATTTTGAGCCATTTTAAGGCATTTTAAAGCAATATTTTTGCAATTTTAAACAATTTGAAGCCATTTTAAGCTATTTTAAGCTATTTTTGAGTAATTTTCACTCCGTTTTTAACCATTTTTGAGCCATTGTAAGCCATTTTAAGGTCATTTGAACCCATTTTTAGCAATTGGAAGCAACTTTAAGCCACGTTAGATCATCTTAAGGCGAAGACGAATCGAAGCCAAACTTCAAATTTCAAGAGCACAAATCTGAAGGACCGGCCTCCTGTTTGAGCTGAAAACTTAATCGATTGGTCAACACCAGCCAGTGACCAATCGATTAAGCTAATACAGAGTTTGTTCTCCAGATTTGTGCTCTTGAAAATTTGAGGTTTGGCTTTGATTTATCTTCACTTTGTTCATATATGAGCCATTTAAGCCAATTTAATCCATTTAAAGCAATGTTTTAGTCATTTTAGAGTCATTGTTAAGCCATTTTAAACTATTTTAAGCTATTTGAAGCTATTTGAAGCTATTTGAAGGAATTTGAAGCTATATTGGGCCATTTTAAGCAATTTTATGTCATATTTAAGCCAATTTAGGGCATCTTTAGCAATTTTCAAACCATATTCAGCCATTCTTTGTCATTTGAGCCATTTGAGCCCTTTTTACCCATATATTTGAAGCTATTTAAAGCCTTGCTTAGCCATTTTAAGCATTTTTAGCCATTCTTAATCATTTTTGGAGCCATTTGAACCCTCTTTGAGCCATTTTAAAGCAATTTTTGAGGCATTTTAGAGTTATTTTTTTGAGCCATTTAAAGCAAATTCAAGCCCTTTTTAGCAACCATTAGTCATTTCAGGCCATGTCAAGGCATATTAAGCCATTTTACGAACTTCTGAGCATATTAAGCCACGTTAGGCCATCTTAAGCCATTTATGAGCCAATTTAAGTCATTTTCAGCCATTTTGAGCCATTTTAGAGTCATTGTGAGCCAATTAAAGCCATTTTATTTGTAGCCAGGCTATTTGAAGCCATTTGAAGGAATTTTTAAGCCATTTTAAGCAATTTTATATCATTTTTATAGTCAGTTTAAGCCAGTTTAGGCCATTTTTAACCATTTTCAAACCATATTTAGCCATTCTTAGCCATTTTTTTTAAGGCAATTTGGACCATTTTTGCAATTTGAAAGCCATATTAAGCTATTTGAAGCCATTTTCAATGAATATCAAGCCATGTTTAAGCTGCTAAAGAAAGCCATTCTTAGCTATTTTTGAATCATTTTTAACCATTTTGAGTCATTTGAAGCCATTTTGAGCCATTTTAAGCAATTTGAAGTAATTTTAAGACATTCTGAGCAATTTTAGCTCTTTGAAGCCATTTCAATCATATTAAGGCCATGTTAAGCTGAATTTAGTACTATACCTTTTATTCCACTAGTACAAACTGTACTAGATACGCGAATTTCGACCTCAACTGTAAGGCCGTCTTCAGTGTCGTGTCTAGACTCGACTAGTCGAGTTTTTCAAACTTAGCTTTTCTTAGCCATTTTTATTCTAACATTAAGCCATGTTAAGCTGTTTAATGCAATTAGAAGCCATTTTAAGCCAATCAAAGCTATTTTTGAACCATTTTCAAAACATATTTAGCTATTTGAACCCATTTCACATTTTAAGCCAATTTCAAACAATTTTCAAACCATTTAAGCCATTCCAGACATTTTGAGCCATTTGAACCCATTTTAAGCATTTTAACCTATTATACCCAATTTTATTTTCGATCTAAATATCATTTTTGCATCTAAGATCGATCATAACACAGTTTGGAAAATAATTTATTTTTATTCGCAATTTAATAAATTTTGGGTTTTGATTTTCTATTTTTTTCATTTTTGACCCTATTCTATTTTTTTATTTTGAACCTATTCTTTATCATTTTTTTGAAGCCTCTACCTATTACAAACCTATTTGAGCAATGTTAGACTATTTTAAGAATTTAATGTCATTATAAGCCATTTTAAGCCATTCTGAGTAATTTTGAGACATTCGATCCTATTTTAATCAATTTTATGTGCCATTTGAAACAATTTGAAGACATTTCTGAGCCATTTTAAGCCATTTTAGAGTCATTTTCAAGCCAATTCATGCCATTTGAAGTCGATTTAAAGTCATTTTACCATTTTACCATTTGAAGCATTTCGAGCCATACATGCCATTTAAGGACATTTTAAGTAATTTTAAGCACCTTAAGCCATTTTTAACCCATTTTAAGTTATTTGAAACCATTTTATATAGTTTTAAGTCGTATCAAAGCCGTTTTAGCAGTTGTAAGCCATTTTGAATTTTGACTTTGAAACTTGGAAGTTGGAAGCTTGGAAAGTTGGAAGTTGGAGTTGGAAGTTGGAAGTTGGAAGTTGGAAGTTGGAAGTTGGAAGTTGGAAGTTGGAAGTTGGAAGTTGGAAGTTGGAAGTTGGAAGTTGGAAGTTGGAAGTTGGAAGTTGGAAGTTGGAAGTTGGAAGTTGAAGTTGAAGTTGGAGTTGGAAGTTGGAAGTTGGAAGTGGAATGTGAAGTTGGAAGTTGGAAGTTGGAAGTTGGAAGTTGAAGTTGGAAGTTGGAAGTTGGAAGTTGGAAGTTGGAAGTTGGAAAGTTGGAAGTTTGAAGTTGGAAGTTGGAAGTTGAAGTTGGAAGTTGAAGTTGGAAAGTTGGAAGTTGGAAAGTTGGAAGTTGGAAGAAGTTGAAATTGGAAGTTGGAAGTGGAAGTGGAAGTTGGAAGTTGGAAGTTGGAAGTTGAAGTTGGAAGTTGGAAGTTGGAAGTTAGAAGTTGGAAGTTGAAGTTGAAGTTGGAAGTTGGGAAGTTGGAAGTTGGAAGTTGGAAGTTGGAAGTTGAAGTTGGAAGTTGGAAGTTGGAAGTTGGAAGTTGGAAGTTGGAAGTTGGAAAGTTGGAAGTTTGGAATTTTGAATTTTGAATTTTGAATTTTGAATTTTGAATTTTGAATTTTGAATTTTGAATTTTGAATTTTGAATTTGAATTTTGAATTTTGAATTTTGAATTTTGAATTTTGATTTTGAATTTGATTTGAATTTTGAATTTTGAATTTTGATTTTGAATTTTGAATTTTGAATTTTGAATTTTAATGTTTGAATTTTGAATTTTGAATTTGAATTTTGAATTTTGAATTTTGAATTTTGAATTTTGAATTTTGAATTTTGAATTTTGAATTTTGAATTTTGAATTTTGAAATTTTGAAATTTGAATTTTGAATTTTGAATTTTGAAATTTTGAATTTTGAATTTGAATTTTGAATTTTGAATTTTGAATTTTGAATTTTGAATTTTTGGAATTTTGAATTTTGAATTTTGAATTTGATTTTGAATTTTGAATTTTGAATTTTGAATTTGATTTTGAAATTTTGGAATTTTGAATTTTGAATTTTGAATTTTGAATTTTGAATTTGAATTTGAATTTTGAATTTTGAAATTTGAATTTTGAATTTTGAATTTTGAATTTTGAATTTTGAATTTTGAATTTGATTTTGAATTTGAATTTTGAATTTTTGAATTTTGAAATTTGAATTTTGAATTTTGAATTTTGAATTTTGAATTTTGAATTTTGAAATTTTGAATTTTTTGAATTTTGAATTTTGAATTTTGAATTTTGAATTTTGAAATTTTGAATTTTGAATTTTGAATTTTGAATTTTGAATTTTGAATTTTGAATTTTGAATTTGAATTTTGAATTTTGAATTTTGAATTTTGAATTTTGAATTTTGAATTTTGAATTTTGAATTTTGAATTTTGAATTTTGAATTTTGAATTTTTGAATTTTGATTTTTGAATTTTGAAATTTTGAATTTTGAATTTTGAATTTGAATTTGAATTTGAATTTTGAATTTGAATTTGAATTTTGAATTTGAATTTGAATTTTGAATTTTGAATTTTGAATTTTGAAATTTTGAATTTTAAATTTTGAATTTTGAATTTTGAATTTTGAATTTTGAATTTTGAATTTTGAATTTTGAATTTTTGAATTTTGAATTTTGAATTTGAATTTAATTTTGAATTTTTGAATTTTGAATTTTGAATTTTTGAATTTGTAATTTGAATTTTGAATTTTGAATTTTGAATTTTGAATTTTGAATTTGAATTTTGAATTTTGAATTGTTGAATTTTGAATTTTGAATTTTGAATTTTTGAATTTGAATTTTGAATTTTGAATTTTTGAATTTTGAATTTTGAATTGAATTTTGATTTTGAATTTTGAATTTTGATTTTGAATTTTGAATTTTGAATTTTGATTTTGAATTTTGAATTTTGAATTTTGAATTTGAATTTTGAATTTTGATTTGAATTTTGAATTTTGAATTTTGAATTTTGATATTTGAATTTTTTGAATTTGAATTTTGAATTTTGAATTTTGAATTTTGAATTTTGAATTTTTGAATTTTGAATTTGAATTTTGAATTTTGAATTTTGAATTTTTGAATTTTGAATTTTGAATTTTGAATTTTGAATTTTTGAATTTTGAATTTGAATTTTGAATTTTGAATTTTGAATTTTGAATTTTGAATTTTGAATTTGAATTTTTGAATTTTGAATTTTGATTTTGAATTTTGAATTTGAATTTTTGAATTTTGAATTTTGAATTTGAATTTTGAATTTTGAATTTGATTTGAATTTTGAATTTTGAATTTTGAATTTTGAATTTTGAATTATTGAATTTGAATTTTGAATTTTGAATTTTGAATTTGAATTTGAATTTGAATTTTTGAATTTTGAATTGAATTTTGAAATTTTGAATTTTGAATTTTGAATTTTGAATTTTGAATTTTGAATTTTGAATTTTGATTTATTTGAATTTTGAATTTTGAATTTGAATTTTTGAATTTTGAATTTTGAATTTGAATTTGAATTTTGAATTTTGAATTTTGAATTTTGAATTTTGATATTTGAATTTTGAATTTTGAATTTGAATTTGAATTTTGATTTATTTTGAATTTTGAATTTTGAATTTTGAATTTTGAATTTTGAATTTTGAATTTGAATTTTGAATTTGATTTTGAATTTTTTGAATTTGATTGAATTTTTGAATTTTATTGAATTTTGAATTTGAATTTTGATTTTGAAATTTTGAATTTGAATTTTGAATTTTGAATTTTGAATTTTGAATTTGAATTTGAATTTAATTTTGAATTTTTGAATTTGAATTTTGAATTTTGAATTTTGAATTTTGAATTTTTGAATTTTGAATTTTGAATTTTGAATTTTGAATTTTGAATTTTGATAATTTTGAATTTGTGAATTTTGAATTTTGAATTTGAATTTGAATTTTGCAATTTTGAATTTGATTTGAATTTTGAATTTTGAATTTTGAATTTGAATTTTGAATTTGAATTTTGAATTTTGAATTTTGAATTTTGAATTTTGAATTTTGATTTTGAATTTTGAATTTTTGAATTTTTGAATTTTTGAATTTTGAATTTTGAATTGAATTCGAATTTTGAATTTTGAATTTTGAATTTTGATTTTGAATTTTAAGCTTTATTTCAAAATATATTTTGAGTACATTAAATTGATTTATTTCGACAAAATTCAGAGAAGAGCTTCATTGCTAATGAATGAATGCGGTCAGCGATGTCAATGTCTGATTAACTTGATGATATGAGGAAGAAGTCTACTCTGTAATTTCAAATTATTTTTCAAACTGACATGACAGAATTGATTCGCAACTGTCACTTCGGTATGAACATAATTATACAATCACTCCGCGAAGCGATTCACTTGAGCCTTACATACTAATCGTTACAACCACTCCACCATTTTGACTGTCAGCAGTCAATGAACCGCAACCGAACAACTGATTAATGGCCGGCGTCGTCGTCAGTTTTTTGTACCGCGCTCCGGTATTGACGTTACTCCAAATTGCACCGCGCATTCACCCAGG
>NW_018735864.1:0-7444 GCF_002204515.2 Aedes aegypti | reverse complement strand
AACACTGGTTCTCGGAACCACAGAACGACAAATGGTTATTTTCAGGACTACCAAAATAAGTCCAAAAAGAGTTAACTTCTGAAAACTTCATCCGATCAATAACAACACAAAACTAGTACACTTACAAATTCATACACTTGACAAATCAAATTTTAATCATCGTAGTTCTACGTCAACCCCGCGGTAATGTAATAGACATTACCAACCCCAAATTTTTACAAAAGTGTTTCACATATGTCTAGCATTTTCAAGGGCAAAATAATGTGAAAGAGCAACAATAGCTATAGAATTCTCGATTATTTATTATGCCAAATGGCCATTGTTGTCGCACATAATAGCGTCTGTGGTAGTCGGTATCGGTCGGACATATAACAATCATGATCGCGGTGATAATGGGCACTCAGAAGACGATAACTACGCAAAAGTAACGTAACATTTATTAGACGGTTAACACATATTCTTCTGAACTGATTTATTGGACACTTAGCTTCACTGTATTCTGTATTTCTTGACTTTCTTTTTGATGTGCAATGTCATTCTTATTGGTTACTGGACACTTGACACTGATTGCTGTGCTGTATACTGTCTAACTTTTGATCAGTTACTAAATGTATTTTAATACGATATGGTCTTATATAGGATTCTAATGCATATTGACTAATTGTTCTGAACTGTTTCTAAAGGCAATTCTGATGCGGTCAGTTACCTATCACTGTTAGATAATTGTGTATTGTAGTCGAATTTGGCGGTAAAACTACTGGAAGTGTTGAGAGTACATGAGTGCATGTCACTTAAGTGTAAATGCGTTATGTAACCGTAACAGTATAGCTAATTTAATCCGAACTTATCGTTTCTGACTAAAATTGGGCGTCAACAGCCACTATGCCTAACGACTATATGCCAAACGGGGAACAATCGGCCTCAAAAAAGCTACCATTTATGCTATTTTGCTTTATTTGTTTGACATAACACTTCAAAGCCTCTTTCAAAGTGGGCTAACTAGTCACGTTCTTGTATACAACACGTTTAGGGGATGCCATGAAGGCAACAGTACCTTCGCCGTAGTTATATGGGCGTTCATTTATAGCACCCCAAGAAATTCAGAGAACTAAAATTCTTACTTGAGTGGTATTTTATCGTCATGAACTAGTAGAACACTAGAAATATCTGCAAAATATCCATACGAGGATATAACCAGAACACTGAAAAACAATTTCTATCACGAATGTTGGTCCCAGGAAGCACTGTGGAGCGGAGGCTTAGCTAAACTTTTGAGGAAATTGAACGAAACATGCTTCCGTCTTACTTTGACTGCTATTTTATGCAGGTGTTCCGGCTGTAATCCGACCAGAATGTACATAGTAGTGTTGCGGCAACTGTCATATAACCTTTTCCGTAACATACCAATGAAAACATCCATATTCCCTTGTAGCCTCTCAACACAATCCCGCTCTTTGCCCACGAACACATTTCATCTAGATTCATACATTCATGTCACATGACTGTATGTGATGGGACAAATTTATGGTTACGAACGATGGAATTGTTCCAGGTTTTGCTTGCTGCTGCATTTCAGGAAGCCAGCCAGAAATTCAGATTTATCACGGTAACAGCACAAACTTCATTCATTTTTGACAAGCGCATGGGAATGAAGATCAGCCGTTATTTGCAGTCCAACAATCGTTATATTACGAATATCCAACGGCAATGTTGTTTGCAACGAAACAACTATCCAAAAGAGGGAAGAGAATTATCGCGATGCCAAGCAAAACGTACACAATCAGATCGAATAGAAAATGATTCCATTGAGAATTCCCCTAGCAATCATTCTTCGAATACTTCAAGCGATTATTCTAGGCATTTTTTCTGCGATTTTTCCCAACTTTATCGAAGCTTTTTTACAGAAACCCTATCAAAAACCTCGAAGACTTGCAAACCAATTGTTATGACTTGTATTTGTATTGTATTTGTATTGTATTTGTATTTGTAACCAACTGAAGATACCTTTCAGGATATAAACATAACTATCTCATATGGATGTTCAAACATACATCTGTTTCGAACACTCCAGGGTTGCTATCCCGAATCGATTTTCGCGCCTCCAGATGGATTCGCAACACAGCTGTGATCCAACATCGATTTCATCGCACCACTTTCGGCTACAACGAGCCTTTTTCTGCAATGTTAAGTACCTTTTCAATTGTGGAAGAGGAATATGAACTCGGTGAACCTGATAAACGTTTTGTCAATCGTATTACGCGATTACGGCTAGTGTGATTCTCACTTTTTGAATGTTAATGATAATGTAATGTTAGTTGTATTTATTGCTCCTTTTATGATCATTTAGACTAATAAGTCCGATGAGTTTCAATAATAAACAAATAAACAAATAAAATAAATATTTTGATGTAGTATGTTACCGTTGGGGAATAAGATTCTTCATCAGAATGGCAACAAAATGTGAGTAAAGCATTATTAAAATTACCAGTTATTGTTGAATGTTATTTGTGTATAAAATGTACCGTAAAACGGGGAAACTTTGATAGTTTTTTCGAATAAAACTTGAATGCTGTTTAAAAGAAGTATAATTTATATTTTCAAAACAAGTAGGGAAAGTGGTGGTAAAATGAACAGGGATGGCAAAATGAACACCGTGCCTTTTACCGTGAAAAAAAACAAAATTTGATTGAATTTTTATCACGCATGAATGATTAAGCGCATAAATCGGAGTGTTCGGGTGATACGGAGGTCAATTAAAGTGAAAATATCAACAAAAACTAAGATTTTAGAAATCCTCGTTTGAATATTATAACTGACGTAACTTTTAGCTCTGGAGTCTTTAGGTTTTTCAGTGTAGTCTATATCGTTATGATATGATGTCAAATCTGATACCTTCAGATTTTTTTTTTGAATGGGTTACAATCATTATTGGATATATTTTCGAAAATGCAATGGAAATTTTCAAAAATATTGTTTTGCTCACGTTTTTTTGCATGATGTCATTTTACCACAACAGCTTTTCATTTTACCCACATAGTGCAGGTAAAATGAACATATGCATCATTATTGCTAGCGATAAAAATAATTGAAAATTTAGCTATTTCAGTCTGAATTCGTGTCGCTGCAATAGATAACATCCCTATTTTTGATGTTGTACGATAGAACTATACATTTTCCTCGTTTTTCTATCAGAAACAGAATGATATCCTTAAGGTGTTCATTTTACCACCCCTTCTCCTACTGGCATCCTAGCTATCGATTGCAGTTGATAGATTGTCAAAAGATTATTTGAATGGATGTATATTTATTTCATATCATCGAAAGTCGGTTTCTGTTTTGGGTTACTTGATAATGGGTATAAATCGAACATTGAATTTAACACTTCAGTCGTCGCGCTGTTGTATTTTGTACAACACTGTTGAAAAAACCTCGCTATTCGTTCACAACGGTGGTTCTGACGGTGACAAGCCGCGCAACGACTGAAAGGTTAATTCAATTCGGTACATTGAAATTAATTCAGGAACTGAAAGCAGGGAGTGAAATTATCTGTCACGGCGATAATCGTAAGCCTATCGCTCAAGCCGATTTTCCGGAGGAAAGAGACGTGCGATAATATCCTACCCGTCCAGCACTGTGAGAGTGTGCTCTAACGAGATCTGCAGCAGCGAATTTGTATTATCACCAGCAACGAGAAGTATGCTTCCTTCTTTTCTACTCTTGTTTCGTCGTTTTGAGTGTCCTTCGCTTCCGATGTAGCTTTTTAAAACCAAATTTCTCTCCCCTTTCGTTCAGCTGCGTGGTCGAATGGTTATGGGGCACGCGCGTTTAGAAAACGTTTTTGCTCATGGACATGGGTTCGAACCCCGTCGGCGGCAAAAAAGTTTTTTATTTCCCTTGTTATAATTATCGGCAATAAGTTTAGAGCCGATAAAGTTGGATCAGTGCATATGATCATACCGATCTGGCTTGTCGTCAGTACAATGATCAACAATTATAGCAGTTCACGAAATCTGTTTCTCGCAGATAAAGGCGGCAGCAAATTGTCGTGTTGCTTGAAAATGCCTATTTCCGTCTCACTTCCGCTAAAATTTTATTCACTGACTGAAAGCAATGAATTTTCCAACAAGGGAAATTAAAACATGTGCACTATATACAACAATGAATAAATAAAATTGATGAAAGTAATTATTTATATTGAAATTTGGTTGAACAAAATTTGTAAAACCCTTTTAGAACACAACCTAAAACGCCATAAAAACTGCTGCGATGATTGGCGAGAAATATTGTCGCGTAAGCAGTATAAGCTACTCAGTCTATTGAGGAGTCTTGTCGGTGAACAAGGAAACGGCATCTGGCTGCGTCGCACGATCCAAGAGTTACACCAAGTATATGAAGAAATGGATATTGCCCAATCTTGTAAAATTACGGCAAGCTGCCGATCATGTTATATGAATGCCGGAATAACGACAAATTATGGATCACCTAAGGGTAATTTTTAAAAATGAAATATTATTACAAATCATGGTGACGCTGTACAAAACAAATTACCTCCGTGATACTGCACAATATGGTTGTTTCGGGAATACGCCTCGAAATTCGCGATTATTTACGAAAAAGTGTCGATTTCTATCGAAATTTTAAACATTGTCCATCCCACAGATGTGGATCAGTGAACGAGGAGGGTCCTTGTTATGAATCAAATCGACTCATACCATGGATCAGAACACCGTAACAGCAATTTATCTGTGAGGTAAACGAATGGTGTGTTAGTGAAAGCGCAGACAGACGTTGAAGCTCATATAAACTTTTTAGATTTTCCTGTGTAAATTTTCAAATTTAAATACGTTGAAATCAGCCTGCTCACTAGCGCCGCCCAGTTCACAAATTGACATTTATCGTCTTCCATTTCACTACTCTAAGGACATACGAAACTGAACCCAAATCTAGTAGCCAATATGGATACCATCAGATTTCGTTGTTTGCCTCCTCGAAACAAATAACACTTTCATCTTCGTTTGTTTTTCTGGGTAGCATCATATTTACACATATAATTGTATGTTGAGTGCCATTCCTGCAAATTGGATGCAGTTAATTTCACCTTAAGATGGTGGCCGACTTCCACCTGATCGAAACAAAAACAACAACACTGGATGAAAGCGCTGCGCTGTTTATACTGAAAATTCAAAATTCGTGCTTTATACATATTTGTGACCAACAGTAGAAAACAAATCAGGATTAAAGGGGCAGGATCCGTCATGAATCCTTGTGGTATCGATGATCATTTGGTTTAGTGTTAGTGAACATCGATTTTCATTGCAATTCAGGCTGACACTGCTTTATTTCACAACATAACCTGCATTTGCCAATGTTCACCGGATAGGGTAACTCGGTGTAATACGCCCCACCGGGGCAATACGCCCCACCGGGGGCAAAACGCCCCTCTGAATTTTCACGGGATTGAGGCTTCTTTTACACGTAAATATGATTACATTTCTTAACTATTCGCGAATAAATGATGTTGCGCATATATGTTCTTTGAGAAGTATAAACAATCAATAGAAATTCTAAAAATATCGAAAATCAGGTTTTTGGCGTAAAATAATGCGTCCGAAAAGCAAGCCTTGCCGTGAATGAAGCTCTTCCTTTACTTTTGTACTTATTACAAAAACTTTTACCGGAAGACGACTGCTAATGACCCCCTTAAGCTTAGCAAGTGGTGGAATTCTCCTTGGAAACATTTCTACAACGCTCTGGACCTTTTTTCTGTGGGAGGGCATATTGCCTGGGTTGTTTTGAAATGTAAACATTGGGACGGGTTTACAAAAAAAAAACATCTAGTACACTTTTAGAAGCAACCTGGAAAGAGAAAGTTGCGTGCAGAGCATGACCAACTAAATAAGCAACACATTGACATAAAAAACTTTAGGAGTGATGCATTTTCTACTGCGATAGAGCAGTTTTTCCTTAAGGGGGGGCGTATTACACCTGTTTACCTTACTTCGTAAAGAATAATGTCATGGGGAGTACATTTTTATGCACAAAACTTATTTAAATTTCTATAATCTGGTAATATGATGCTCAGGGTGACAATTACATTTCTTACTAATACCATTACAGATGTTTTTTCAATAACAAACACATGCACAAGACACCAGTAGTCGAGAATTTCAAACACATTTCCCACTATTTTTAGTCTTTTATGTCTCGAAATCACTTCAACTCCCGGAGAACACACATTACTTTCAAATTGAACTTAAATATTCCACTTTTCAGTCAAAACATCTCAGAAAACTGCATTTCAAAACATGAAACAATGGGACAAGCTTGATGTTGATATTGTTCATGCGTTATACATCGCAACTTACTAAACAACTTGCGCATCAAGCAAAGTGTACTAATAAAAACAATCGCATTTCATTTTCGACTTGTACAACAGTATACTCTCACTTCAGTTCGAACACACACCATGGAAAACACGATTTGGGTGGCATCATCAAAGCACGGCTGCCAGAATTATTTACCTATCTCTTCCTCTAAATGCAAGATGTTAACACACAATTCCGAAAAAAAAATGGAAATTGTCGTGGTATTACGTATGGAAATCTTTTTCATTAATTTTATGATCTTTTCACTATGCCGATAGTGGAAAATCTTTCTTTTGTTACGTTGTACAGACAGGTATTTAAACTGAAAGTGATCATCATCGTACCATCTGGCAACATTTCTCATCAGCTGTTATCCTGGTACCTCCCAATTTCCTCCCATCGTTCTGTAAACAAACTAATCACCTAACTTAGCATGACTCTTTCTGGTTGGCACTGGAAAGGAATAAAAATGCTCTAGAATTGAAAATCCCGAAGATCTGCTATAAATCTTGAAGAATCGAATCAATTAGCTTGTGTGTGTGAGAATTATTCCGGTGATAACGTAAAGAAAAATTACCGCAGATGGATTCAGAAGATTCTGAAAGGAGGCAGAACTGCGTTTTCATTGTGTTTCTTCTTTTGTAACAGATCGCGAGAAAAATTAAAGTTTTCCGTAATCGAATCCCAACATCCCCGGGTTGAAGCGGCATGCTACCGATGCAGTGACTGTGATATTTGTCGGAGGAGTTCCAACAGAAACGTTCCATAAGATTGGATTGGGAACAGGGATTGAATCCTGAGAAAATTGAGAGAATCTCTCACGCATCGCTCTCTGTAACTATCATAACATGCTGCACGTTATGAGAGACTGTTTATCGTATACTGCTACAACTTTGATCAGATTGGGGGATAGTAGTGCATGATAAAACCCCTCTAAACGTGCTCCAAGCCTGGGGGACACTATTGCTATTGGAAGTTCGTGGATTGTTTATTGTGCCAGTAAAGAAAAACACCTGTCCCCAACGGTATACAAGCGAGAAAAATGGATTTTATCATCGCTCTCTCTTTGGGCTCTCGCT
>NW_018735863.1:0-18862 GCF_002204515.2 Aedes aegypti | reverse complement strand
CCGCTACGAACATAATACTTCGGACTCGGCAGCGCGAGGCAAACTCGATATTTTCAGCACTCTTCTATTTATCAACGAGTTCGAGCCTCAGTAGATAAATGTAGACTCGTGACTGAAAAATTTCGATTTTGCACTCTTGTTGCTCAAGAACTACTTTGAATTCTCATTCAAGTGTACTTCCAGGTAGTTCTCACATTTCTCATAATGTTTATAGAATTGTATGTGTACCAAATCTGACTTAGCGGAATTCTTGATTACATAAGGTCGGATCAAATTTTCAACACACATTTTATTGTTTAATCAATTTTGACGTTTTTAGTCACATACGACCATGTATAAATTGCAAAACCTACCTCAGCAAATTCCTCGGATCCGGGCAACACCAGCGTGTATTGGACCAAAAAGCTTCAGTTATACGCGCGTCCCATACTGCTGGGCCTGTTTACTGCGTAGCAGCATTGAATATCTCTGCATCAGGTTCATCACGTGTTATTGTGTGTGGTGTCGAGTACATGCCAATTATCGCAAACGAAACACAAAACAGCGAGAGACAGAGTAACGTTCGAATCAAAACATTAGACTTTTCGCGGCAAGATGCAATTGAACTTCTATCGATCGGGTCATTTTCTACTTACCAACGAGCTGAGATTCACAATTTCCGTTGCATTCCGGCATTGGGCCTTCCGGTGGCCTCTGCAATTTGGAACTGCCAATAACTTTTCTGTGAACGAAGGCAAAACACTAAACACAGTGGTATCACAGTAGGAGTAGCACCACAATCACATTATTCATTTGCTGGCAGTAATCGGATGCGTACCAACCAGTTGAGAGGTGTATCAAATGTTAGTTCGCTGTTGAAAATGTATGGAGCATGAGAGCATTTTTGCTCTTTTCTGTGCTTCCTGAAGCTTTTTTGGTCCACAAGATTTTCGATCGGGGAGCAATATGAAGAAGCAATATGAAGCTTGTGTTGCATTCTTTTAATTCCAGAATGGGAAAGCATTTTGTAACTGTTTTTTAATGATAAGAACATATTGTGGCTTGTAGCTCAAATAGTTTATTGATTTACTTTAAAGCAGTAAATTAAGTTTAGTGATTTTTTCATATTTTATTAGTTATCATTCCAAACTTACTTCTTTTAATTATTGTTTATTATTTTTTTTAAATTTCTTACCTTGTTAATTACTTCCAACACATTACATTTCATTTCCTTTATCTAGGGTGTTTCTGGTGTTATTTGAGAAAACCACTATCATCCTAATTTTGGGTTTAATTAAACAAATTTAAGACTTTTATTAAACATCTTTGTTAAACACATCACTATTACATTCATTTGACCTTTAGAGTTCAGATTTTTTACAGGTGAGTTGATAAGAGAAAAAACGCTTGTATTTACTTAACCTAACTTAACTAAACATATAACGCATTAATCGTGGGCAATGAATAGAATTGCAACGATTTTGCCTGAAATCATTAGTTTATTTGACATTTGTCCAATGTTTTCAACATTGGATATTCTATGTAACTCATTGGAATACTACCAGGAAGGAAGCTTCAGATCTTTTCAAAATATTTATTTTGAATTCTCTTGCAGAGCTTTCTTTTTGGTATACAACAGGCATAGCCATATTGTACAGCATACAACATGGGCTGGCCTGAAAATTGTTGTTGAATATCAAAGCTTTCTTTAAGAACAAAGTTTTGATTTTCTTATAATAAGTGGATAGAGACATTTTACATATTGTTACATTTGGCTGATGCCCTCAATGTGATTTTGAAAGTTAATTCTTATTTGTATGTGCCTTAGATACTTAAACTTCATCTGACCAATTATTGAACCCTCTTATCGTGACAACATGTCTACTTGAAGGTTTCAAATAAAGAGCTTTTGGTTTATGTGGGGGAATATTATAGTTTGAGTTTTGGAAGCATTAGGAAAAATCTTACATTTTTGCAAGTATGAAGAAGAACTATCCAAACTTTTTGCAAAACGACTACAGATGACACGGAGCTTCGTCCTTTGGTGTCTTTATATAAATATTGGTCCAAAATGCTGCCTTGAGGAACACAAAGCCTTACAGAAAGTCTTTCAGACTGGAGTTCTGAGTAATCAACCCTGAAGTGTACGATTTGACTGATAACTTTGATATTTCTAACAATGTATGTTGGAAAATTTAAAGTTTTTTAATTTTACGTCAAAAATATGCCAACACTGTCGAATGCTATTTTGGCGGCGTCATTTATTAACGTAACGCTAAAATTTTTGGAAATTTTTGGACCCCTCCCCCCTTCGTAACGCTTTTTGTATGAAAATTTTTAAATTTTGTATGAGCCGTAACGCTTGAGCCTTCTCCCCTCCCCCCTAGAGCGTTACGTAATTTGTGGATGCGCCTTTCTATGTCTATAAGAGCAAGACCAGTAGAATAGCCTTCATATTTGTTGGAACGGATCAAATTTGTTACACGTAAAAATTGATGAGTGGTCAAATGTCCATGGCGGATCCGAACTGTTTCATTGGCAAAATTGAATTTCGTTGATGTGGACCATCATTCTGTTCAAATAAACCTTTTCGAAAAGTTTACTGATGGAGAAAGCAAACTGATTGACCTAGAGAAGTTCTGCAGGATTTTATCCGGTTTTAAAATTGGAACATATAGCATTTTCCATTTGTCAGGAAAAATATGCTAATGAAAACATTCGTTAAATATATCAACTAAAAATGATAAGCTACTTCTGGAAGTTTTCTTGATGAGCATGTAGAAAATTCATCATCGCCAGGAGCTTTCATAATTTTGAAGTTTTTATAATAGTTCTCATTCTTCAAACATAGGTCTCAGGCATTTTCGAAAACGTTCTCTTGATTTAGAATATTTTCGAACTCTGAGTAACTTGATTTAAATAGACAAGTAAATCCTAAATTAAAATTGTGCGCACTTTGTACCGCTCACTTTTAGGTCACAATAAATATTTGTTGGTAAAGGCCAGTTAGAAGTTTAGTCAAAGATTTTGTATTTATGTAATGTGCCGTATTAAAAATAAATGTCTAAATTTGAAATTAGTTCTGTCTCCATCATTTATTGATGTTTGAGTGACGTTTATTTCATATTTAGTAGCTCTTGGTTGATGTCTCTTAGAATAATTTTAATTTGTTTATTTTGCTCACTCCTGATAGTAATTTATTTATTTATTTATTTTTATTTATTTATTTATTTATTTTATTTATTTATTTATTTTATTTATTATTTATTTATTTATTTTATTATTTTATTTATTTTATTTATTTATTTATTTATTATTATTTAATTATTTATTTATTTATTTATTATTTATTTTTATTAGCTATTTATTTGTTTATAAAGTAATTATTTATCTATTTAATTTAATTATTCACTTTTCGTTATTTTTTTATATTTATTCTATATATACACATTATTTATTTATTCCACATATTAATTTTTCACTACTTTACTTATTTAGAAGTTGTATTATTTATTTTTCATATTAAACATATTTATTACAAAATATTAAAATATGCGGGAACAAGTGTTAGGGCATTTTGAATTCTGTTAAGGCTAAGCATGCAGCAGTTTGTCGGAGTGAGAGTGTAATTTAGTATAAGATATCAACCAAGCCCCTTTAGAGTGTAAGTCTCCGTCGGTCATCATTCGTCGTTCTTCGTGTCTCCGTCATCATCATGATCATCGTCTGGACTTTGACCGTGAAATATGCGAATTCGTCATGGGCTATAAATAGACTCCACCAACTAGGGTCAAGTCTCTTTTTATTATCGAAGTCCGGAGGAGCGACGTTAGTGACGACCCGCGAGTTAGAACGCTAATTTAACCGCGATAAGTTCCAAGTGCGTATTATTGCGCGAAGTTAAAAACCTAATTACTATAATTTAAACGGTGTACAATCAACAAGTTAAAACTTATATAACTAACACCTAAACACGTTAAAAAGTTTGTACGGGTTAATTAAAGGACACACCACGAACGATTAGACGAAAGCACCAAATTTAAAAGTTAGTTCTAGTCGCGCTAGTCCTTGGTTAACAAAACCGTACGCTGTGGTCAAGCGAGCCGTGGTGGACTTTGAACGCTGCAGTGTGAACATTATAGTGGTCGAACGGACAATATGAGTGACGAACAATGAGTAGTGATTCTGTCCGTTCAAACAGGTGCATGCTCGCTTGACGAAGACCACTAGAAGACATTAGTGCACTTTTCGGTACCGCTCCCCGGACTGTGGAACAGTGGCCTTACGTTACACTGGCCTGGTCGTCTCGGTTCGTTCGATCCCTTGTTAAGTGTGGGATTCGCGATGTGAATCGAATTATTAAGCCCGAAGAAGAGAAGAAGAACACTAAAAGAAGATTGAGAAGAAAAAAAGAAGAAGCCCAGGAGGAATGCCCACAAGGAGATCCAGAGAACCAGCATGTCGACCAACCCAACGATCGGCCGCAACGGTGAGCGCTCAAAAGTTTGTGAAATAAATGGTTAACCAAAGTCTTTGCATTGATTAGTTAAATTAATAAATAATTATGTAAGGCCTGCTAAACTCTGACTGTGTGTTCGTTAATTTATTGTGTAAAGAAAATCTTGTTTCCGCCATTTTGTATTTGTATTGTCCGCCTTGCCACCAAATATAGTTGAGAAAAATTATCCGGGAGCACCATATGAAACGACCCTGAAAAAGTGTGTTGTTTAACCCCTGTTTCATTTAATTTCCCTGTGACAGGGGCTCCCACCACGCTTTCACATAGTATCAATTGGCGCCCAACGTAAAAGTTTTAAATAAAAAAAAAAGTGTTTCACTTCAAGGCCTGAAGGAAAACCCTTTTTTTAATCGGTCTCCCGGAGAATTTCAATTAATAAAATTAATTTCAATAGTCGCGTGGTCGTCTCGTGGAATCAGTGGACTCAAATATATTCTTGTGAAAATTGTGGAAAAAGTTAATTGCGGATTGTTGCGAGTGATGATAACCCACTACATAAATGCCATTCGTTTCAAGTGTTGAGTTGAGTTACAAACCTAAATTTGATCTACTTTATTGCTTTAGTGCTCAATCTGGAACTTCGTTAAATTCAACTAAATCAATGTTTCATGTATTCTATTACCAAAAAGTGCTTATTTTTCGTTATTTTGTGGTTGATGATGGAAAATTATTTAGTTTAAATTAAATTATTTAAGGAAACTGTGATATTTATTTACTTAAGTGTTTCCTGTGATATATTTATTTAGATGAAATTTATTTATTTATCCATCTATTTATTATTTATTTATTTTTTATTATTATAGTGTGTTTGTTAAATTATTTATTATCTATTTATAGATTTATTTATACATTTTTCTATATTTTAGATATTTATTTATTTATTTACATAGTTTTTCATATTTTTTTCCGTTTACTTATTTACTAAATATTGTTGAGAAATTTATTTTTCATATTTTATAATTCAAAAATAAGCCCAAAATGGCTTCAAATCGCCCAACATTCGATCAAGCTAGTGAGCTTATTATTAAGTGGTATTACACCATGAGGGTAGATTTCCTCGAAGTTGATGAACTTGATTGGGAACTTGAATCTCGATCGATAACGATTGACAAAAATTTGAGTTTATCTCAAAAAAGAAAATGGCTGCGAGACAGTTTGAAAACTGAGAAACAGAGTGCGGTTTCTAACCTAGCGGGGATTTTGAAAGGCGATGTCAAACAAGAAATCCAAACATGCATGCTAAAGTTTTCTAACTTGAAAGCAAAATGGGAGTCAATGAACAACGGAGATGACAGAAACATTCACAGTGCTCGCTTGGTACATTTAGGAGCTCGGATCGTGGTGATTTTAACATCTGCCAAAAATTCACCAAATCTACATAGCAACTTACAAAACATGCTCGTTGAATTGGTGGAAATGCTTGAAACGGAGTTGAATAAATCACCACTAAACGAAACGACTACTGGCCCCGCGATCACGGATGTGAATGATCACCTAGATCTTCAAGCAAATGAAAATTTACCTGGTCAGTTTGATTTAACTGTAACCCCTCCGCCTCGAATGACAGTATTAAGTCAAGAAGATCTTGACTGGATTCACTCTTTACAAAACAGGATAGTGGATCTAGAATTTGAACTGCAACGTAGAAAAGGAAAGGACGTAGGCACCCAAACATCGTTTGAGGATATTCCACCTCAAAATCCTGAAAGAATGAATTATTACAACCCAAACCAAAACTTCAGTTCATTTCCACCCTATTCCCATCCTCAAAATATTTTTCCAACCGTAGATATTTTCAAGCAGTCCCGAGGTACAGATTCTTTTGGTCCACGGTTGAGTAATACCCATAGTAATCCTCCGATAAATACCACTTTTCCTATTTCCTCTCACAATCCAAATACCAGCAGACCAGTGATAGATTCCCTCCATCAACAGCCATTATTAGCTACTCCACCCATTCAGCATCAGATCCCAAATCAACCACACTACCATTCATTTACAAATCCATACCCTCAAAACCAGTATACAGTACCATATCAAACTCGCCATACTCTGCCAGTTTCTAAGTGGAGTATTGCCAAGTATAGCGGGGACGATCAAGGCCTGAAATTGAATGAGTTCCTTGAGCACGTTCAGGCTCTCTCTCAGGCAGAACGTGTCTCGAGCGAGAGTTATTTGAGTCAGCAGTACACTTATTCACTGGGTCTGCGTTAAAATGGTACATGTCTCAACGTTCGACGGGTAGACTTATGAACTGGCAGCATCTTGTCTTTGAACTTCGTAGAACCTACATGCATCCTGACCTGGACGCCCTGATAAAGATGAAAATCTATCAGAGGCGCCAGCAAAAATACGAATCTTTTCACGAGTTCTTCTTTGAAATGGAGAAACTATTTCGGACGATGAGTTCCCAGATTCCCGACTTTGAGAAAATGCAAATTCTCCAACAGAATATGCGGGTGGATTACAAACGCCAAATGACGTTTCTCCCTATCGCTGATCTGGAAACACTGGTAGCGGCAGGCCAAAAGTTAGACGCTTTAAATTTTTCAGCCTATAACAAGGTTTTTGGAACCGATAAAACTGTTCAAGTGGTTAACCAGGAACCAGGTGGTAAAAAGAAAGCCAAGAACAATAATACCCAGCCGGCTACCCGTGAATCTGGCCAGTCAGCGAGTGTGAGTCAGTCGACTCAGTTCAATCCGAGCCGGAATAACCGTAGTCAACAGACTCCTTCACAAAATCAAAGTCCTAAACCAAATTCTTTGAACGATCAACGTTCGGAGACATCAAATTCTCAAGCTCGGAATCCTTCCAAAGATTCATCGTCCGGTTCTCCCATTGCTGGGCCGTCTGGTACCCAATCACGACCAGCACTCACATTAGAGGAAGTAGTAAACAACCATAGTCCTCCTCCGAATAATACCTGCTACAATTGTGGCAGATTTGGTCACCACACCGTAATGTGTAGGCAACCTCGTGGAACGTTTTGTAGTGCGTGTGGTCTACGAGGATTCCCGACTGATTTCTGCCCGTTCTGCATAAAAAACGGCCGAACTGCGAACGAAAATCGCCGTCCGCAAGGTCCTCAGGCGTAAATTTAACAAAACTTTGCCGAGAACGAACCCCTCCACCCTTTTGGGAGTCCGTTCCCAATAACCTATACGTAGACACGGCCGAAGTTTGTCAGATCACGTACCCCTACGAGAACGACAATCGTCCATATGTGGCGGTTAAAATATATGGTTTTCATCTTCACGCCCTTTTAGACAGCGGAAGTAACTACACCATAATCAGCGAGAAAATCTTCTCTAAGCTAAACCTAAAACGTCTACACAAGCCCCCTTCAAACACTACGCTTAGATCTGCCAGTGGAGACCGACTACAGGTTCTCGGTGAAGCCCATCTTCCCTTTTCTGTTCACGAAAAAGTGCGGATCGTCCCAACTATGGTAGTAGCCAACCTCTCCATAGATTGCATTTGTGGCATGGACTTTTGGAGAAAATTTCAATCCAACCCACTATGCTATCTAACAGACGAGATTCCATTCTGGCTGCCGTAGAAGAATCCGTAAACGATTCCGTGTTATCAGAGAAGGAGAAGTTAGTGATTGAAGAGGTGAAGAAAAAATTCATTCCGGCACGAAATGGTAGTCTAACATTGACACCATTGGCCGAACATAAGATTATTCTCAAAGAGGAATGGAGGGATCAACCTCCAGTCCGTCAGTTTCCATACTGCATGTCACCAAAAACCCAAGAGTTGGTCGCTGTTGAGTTGCAAAGGCTGTTGGATATCGGGATAATTGAGAGAAGCAGCTCGGATTGGTCCCTAAACTGTGTTCCGGTTATTAAACCAAATAAGGTAAGGTTGTGCTTGGACGCGCGCAGAATCAATGAGCGAACTGTGCGTGATGCATACCCTTTGCCTCACCCTGGACGCATTTTGGGCCAACTTCCTAAGGCGAAATTCCTTTCAACGATAGACCTTTCCGAGGCCTTTCTACAGGTCCCTCTCGACCCGAAATCTAGGAAGTATACCGCGTTCAGTGTGCAGGGCAAAGGGTTGTTCCAGTACACCAGGATGCCATTTGGCCTTATAAACAGTCCAGCCACCTTGGCTCGGTTGATGGATTCGGTTCTTGGTCATGGTGTACTGGAACCGTACGTTTTTGTGTACCTCGACGATATCGTCGTGGTCACAGAAACGTTCGAGCATCACGTACAGCTCCTCACTGTAATTGCGCGTCGTCTGAGCCAAGCCAACCTTAGCATTAATTTGGAAAAGTCACGCTTCGTTGTTTCAGAGGTCCCATTCCTAGGATATCTTTTGAGCACCAACGGTCTACGGACTAACCCTGACAAAATACGGCCAATCGTTGAATACGAGAGGCCGACAACCATCACTAAGCTTCGAAGGTTCCTAGGAATGGTGAACTACTACCGAAGGTTCATTGAAGACTTCAGCGGAGTTACCGCTCCCTTAAGCGACCTTCTAAAACCAAGTCGAAGGTGATTCAGTGGACCGACTCGGCAGAAGAAGCCTTCTGTAAAATTAAGGAGCTTTTAATTTCCTCTCCTATACTGGGAAGCCCCGATTTCACAAAAGAATTTGTGATTCAGACTGACGCCAGTGATGTCGCAGTGGCAGGAATACTGACGCAGCAGCAGGAGGGGGGCGAGAGAGTAATTGCGTACTTCTCGCATAAACTCACTACGCCACAAAAGAACTACCACGCTGCTGAGAAAGAAGCCCTGGCCGCAATCCTTGCTATAGATGCTTTCCGAGGCTATATAGAAGGGTACCACTTCACGTTGATCACGGATTCGTCTGCGTTGACTCACATTTTGAAAACCAAGTGGAAGGTGGGATCTAGATGTAGTCGATGGTCATTAGACTTGCAGCAGTTTGATATGACCGTGATTCACCGGAAGGGTAAGGACAATGTGGTCGCAGACGCACTGTCACGAAGTCTAATAACCGCCATCGACTCATCCGATTCATCCTGGTACTCCACAATGGTGGACAAAGTGTCGAGTCAACCAGACGAATACGTGGATTTCAAGGTTGAAGAAGGCCGCCTTTTCAAATTCATTTCGTCCAAGGATCACCCTTGCGATTCCCGCTTCGAGTGGAAAATGGTTCCTCAAAGCAGTGAAATCCCTGGAATAATCCATGATTGCCACGATTCATCCCTTCACCCAGGTTATGAAAGGACGCTGGCTCGTATACGGCAACGGTACTGTTGGCCGAAGATGGCCGGGGAAATCCGGTCATATGTCCAACAGTGTGCCACTTGCAAAGAGGTCAAACCTGCCTCAAGACCCGTGGCACCAGAAATGGGCAATATGCAAATTGCCGACCGTCCGTGGCAAATCATTTCCGCTGATTATATCGGTCCACTTCCTCGTAGTCGCCGGGGAAATCAACATATGCTGGTTGTGACGGATTATTCTTCAAAATGGACTTTGATCCAACCAGTCAGAAGCGTTAATAGTACAAGCCTCTGCTCAATTCTGAAGGAACAGTGGATATTACGAAACTCTGCACCTGAAGTAATAATCACAGATAACGGAAGTAGTTTGTATCCAAAGAGTTCAAACAACTGTTAACTCAGTTTAAAATAAAACACTGGCTTAATTCTCGGTACCATTCCCAGGCAAATCCTGTGGAAAGGGTTAACCGAACCATAAACGCTGCGATACGCACTTATGTTAAGGAGGACCAATCTCTTTGGGATACACGTACCGCAGAAATTGAAATGATTCTTAACACCAGCATACATGCTTCTACAGGATTTACCCCATACTATATAACACACGGCCACGAACTTTCAGAATTTGGATCCGATCATAAGTTGGCAAGAAACGACGAAATCCTATCTCACGATGAGCAAATCGAACGAAGGAGGCAAATGTTTACCCGCATCTATGACCTAGTGAGCAAAAATTTAGAAAAAGCACACCAAACATCTCGTAACCACTATAATCTTCGTCATCGGCAATTTTCCAAATCGTTTGTCGATGGACAGCTCGTTTACAGACGAAATATGAAGCTCTCCAATGCCGCAGAGAAATACAATGCCAAATATGGCCCACAATTCCTTCCATGCCGCGTGAAACGTAAAATCGGTTCGTCATCATACGAACTAGAGGACTTGCACGGTAAAAATCTTGGTATCTGGCCGGCAATCCATCTAAAACCAGGATAAACATAAAAAAAAGCAAACTGCTCCAGGATTTGGATTTTGTTGTTGTTCAATTAATAAACAAATTCCGTCATCACTTTAGAAACAATTTATTCCCTCTTTCCATCATCAACAAATCATCGTCATCACTGTTGGTCGTTGTTTTGTCCATCCTCCCACGCATGTTTGTCTAGAGAGCCTAAAAATATACAAAAATAATCTAAAATTAGTATTTATCATACTTACCGCAACTCAACTTTCGTCATCAGCTTTGTTTTGTTTTGTCATCGTTGTAGTCGTTGAGTTCATTGACAGATGTAAAATGACATCTACTACACATTAGGGGTGTGCAAGAGACGCGCACGCAGCTGCATTCGTGTCGGAGTTCCGATGGACTCATCCACGGTCTTCTTTTATCCTCGACTTTCTTTTTCTTTTCTGCTCTAAATGCGGGCAATGTTTACATAAAATGACATCCGGACCAACATCCGGACGACGAATGTTCACCGGATGAACATGAAGTGGATGAATGCACAACGAAATAGTTCATTTTTTGTAAACACGGCCCGCAGTAAAAGGTGTTCTTCCCGGTGGAAGAAGCAGCGTGACGTCATTGTAAATTAGTTCATAGGATACACGGAAAATTGAACAGTGCCACTCAGCGAAATTTCATTCCTTTTTTCACTTGCAAAAGCAAGCGAGCAAACAGAAATCTCGAGTCGAGTGTGCAAAATTCAATTAATGTTAACTAAAAGTCATAGTCACTCTGTCCTAGGAGAGTGATAATATGACAAACTTAGTTAAAGGGTACCCTACCATAGTTTTAGTCAAGCTCATAAATCTAGCATCGAAAGGCAGATTTGTATGTATAATTAAGTGTGTGAATGACAGTATGCTTGTTAGCGCGAATGATAAGGGGGTTTATGTATGAGTGCGTGTGAATGAATCGGTTTGAATGTGGTAGTATAATAAGTGTTTTGTGGTCCAAGGTGAATCTTGTGACAGTTGATGTTGAAAGAGACGTTGAAGAAGGTTTGGTCTCTTTAGCACTAATTTAAAATCAACCCAAAGAGTTGAGGTGAGAATTTCTGACCTGTAACTGAACTCAACAACTGAAATGATGGCCTATACATGTAGTTTATTCTGACGCACCATGAACAATCTCGACAAACGCAATTTTCACAATCCTAGCAAGAAACAATTGGAGGATTCACTATTCCACAGGCTTTGACAGTCCCCTGGTAGCTGTTCGTGACTAAAGGTGGACAGGCTCACTCCACTAGATTCTCACAATTCGTTGGAAAGAGCTCCTCTGGTTACTATGAAAAATCATTCAACGAATTGTAACTGGATCTGGCGGAGCAGTAGTCGCATCTGATGGGCAGGCTCACTCCATTAGATCCTTACAATTCGTTGGAAAGAGCTCCTCTGGTCTCCATGAAAAATCATTCAACGAATTGTAACTGGAACTGATGGAGCAGTAGTCGCATCGAAGGTCGGCAGCCCAGAAAAAAAAACCTCTTGGTTTTTTTTTACCCCGACTCCGGGAAGATTGTGACCGCTCACTTTTAGGTCACAATAAAATATTTGTTGGAAAGGCCAGTTAGAAGTTTAGCTCAAAGATTTTGTTATTTATGTAATGTGCCGTATTAAAAATTAAATGTCTAAATTTGAAATAAATGTCTGTCTCCATCATTTATTGATGTTTGAGTGACGTTTATTTCATATTTAGTAGCTCCTTGGTTGATGTCTTCTTAGAATAATTTTAATTTGTTTATTTTGCTCACTCCGATAGTAATTTATTTATTTATTTATTTATTTATTTATTTATTTATTTATTTATTTATTTATTTATTTATTTATTTATTTATTTATTTATTTATTTATTTATTTATTTATTTATTTATTTATTTATTTATTTATTCATTTAGCTATTTATTTGTTTATAAAGTAATTATTTATCTATTTATCTATTTTTATTTTTTTTGTTGGCCGAAGATGGCCGGGGAAATCCGGTCATATGTCCAACAGTGTGCCACTTGCAAAGAGGTCAAACCTGCCTCAAGACCCGTGGCACCAGAAATGGGCAATATGCAAATTGCCGACCGTCCGTGGCAAATCATTTCCGCTGATTATATCGGTCCACTTCCTCGTAGTCGCCGGGGAAATCAACATATGCTGGTTGTGACGGATTATTCTTCAAAATGGACTTTGATCCAACCAGTCAGAAGCGTTAATAGTACAAGCCTCTGCTCAATTCTGAAGGAACAGTGGATATTACGAAACTCTGCACCTGAAGTAATAATCACAGATAACGGAAGTAGTTTTGTATCCAAAGAGTTCAAACAACTGTTAACTCAGTTTAAAATAAAACACTGGCTTAATTCTCGGTACCATTCCCAGGCAAATCCTGTGGAAAGGGTTAACCGAACCATAAACGCTGCGATACGCACTTATGTTAAGGAGGACCAATCTCTTTGGGATACACGTACCGCAGAAATTGAAATGATTCTTAACACCAGCATACATGCTTCTACAGGATTTACCCCATACTATATAACACACGGCCACGAACTTTCAGAATTTGGATCCGATCATAAGTTGGCAAGAAACGACGAAATCCTATCTCACGATGAGCAAATCGAACGAAGGAGGCAAATGTTTACCCGCATCTATGACCTAGTGAGCAAAAATTTAGAAAAAGCACACCAAACATCTCGTAACCACTATAATCTTCGTCATCGGCAATTTTCCAAATCGTTTGTCGATGGACAGCTCGTTTACAGACGAAATATGAAGCTCTCCAATGCCGCAGAGAAATACAATGCCAAATATGGCCCACAATTCCTTCCATGCCGCGTGAAACGTAAAATCGGTTCGTCATCATACGAACTAGAGGACTTGCACGGTAAAAATCTTGGTATCTGGCCGGCAATCCATCTAAAACCAGGATAAACATAAAAAAAAGCAAACTGCTCCAGGATTTGGATTTTGTTGTTGTTCAATTAATAAACAAATTCCGTCATCACTTTAGAAACAATTTATTCCCTCTTTCCATCATCAACAAATCATCGTCATCACTGTTGGTCGTTGTTTTGTCCATCCTCCCACGCATGTTTGTCTAGAGAGCCTAAAAATATACAAAAATAATCTAAAATTAGTATTTATCATACTTACCGCAACTCAACTTTCGTCATCAGCTTTGTTTTGTTTTGTCATCGTTGTAGTCGTTGAGTTCATTGACAGATGTAAAATGACATCTACTACACATTAGGGGTGTGCAAGAGACGCGCACGCAGCTGCATTCGTGTCGGAGTTCCGATAGGATACACGGAAAATTGAACAGTGCCACTCAGCGAAATTTCATTCCTTTTTTCACTTGCAAAAGCAAGCGAGCAAACAGAAATCTCGAGTCGAGTGTGCAAAATTCAATTAATGTTAACTAAAAGTCATAGTCACTCTGTCCTAGGAGAGTGATAATATGACAAACTTAGTTAAAGGGTACCCTACCATAGTTTTAGTCAAGCTCATAAATCTAGCATCGAAAGGCAGATTTGTATGTATAATTAAGTGTGTGAATGACAGTATGCTTGTTAGCGCGAATGATAAGGGGGTTTATGTATGAGTGCGTGTGAATGAATCGGTTTGAATGTGGTAGTATAATAAGTGTTTTGTGGTCCAAGGTGAATCTTGTGACAGTTGATGTTGAAAGAGACGTTGAAGAAGGTTTGGTCTCTTTAGCACTAATTTAAAATCAACCCAAAGAGTTGAGGTGAGAATTTCTGACCTGTAACTGAACTCAACAACTGAAATGATGGCCTATACATGTAGTTTATTCTGACGCACCATGAACAATCTCGACAAACGCAATTTTCACAATCCTAGCAAGAAACAATTGGAGGATTCACTATTCCACAGGCTTTGACAGTCCCCTGGTAGCTGTTCGTGACTAAAGGTGGACAGGCTCACTCCACTAGATTCTCACAATTCGTTGGAAAGAGCTCCTCTGGTTACTATGAAAAATCATTCAACGAATTGTAACTGGATCTGGCGGAGCAGTAGTCGCATCTGATGGGCAGGCTCACTCCATTAGATCCTTACAATTCGTTGGAAAGAGCTCCTCTGGTCTCCATGAAAAATCATTCAACGAATTGTAACTGGAACTGATGGAGCAGTAGTCGCATCGAAGGTCGGCAGCCCAGAAAAAAAAACCTCTTGGTTTTTTTTTACCCCGACTCCGGGAAGATTGTGACCGCTCACTTTTAGGTCACAATAAAATATTTGTTGGAAAGGCCAGTTAGAAGTTTAGCTCAAAGATTTTGTTATTTATGTAATGTGCCGTATTAAAAATTAAATGTCTAAATTTGAAATAAATGTCTGTCTCCATCATTTATTGATGTTTGAGTGACGTTTATTTCATATTTAGTAGCTCCTTGGTTGATGTCTTCTTAGAATAATTTTAATTTGTTTATTTTGCTCACTCCGATAGTAATTTATTTATTTATTTATTTATTTATTTATTTATTTATTTATTGTTATTACTGAAACGTATTTGAAACCTGGATCTAAACTCAAAAGAGATCCTAACTTTTTGGAGGGTTGCAATCATCATTCATAGGCGTATAAAACATCAAACTGTTTTCGTCATTTGAAACTAAAGTTTTTGAAACTTTAG
Organism: Aedes aegypti; assembly: GCF_002204515.2. Classification (NCBI taxonomy): domain Eukaryota; kingdom Metazoa; phylum Arthropoda; class Insecta; order Diptera; family Culicidae; genus Aedes; species Aedes aegypti. The sequence continues at coordinate 3,502 of NW_018735863.1, read as the reverse complement.
GTGTTTCAGTTGAAACACAACTTGGTAATATACTTTCATAGCTGCCTATTTGCCTTTTCAATGCTCTGGACAGCAAGTTAATTTGCTCCAAACTGACTTGCAAAAATTGACTCGCAATAAGTCATTTTTGTCATTGGTGACTTTAACGCCAAACATCGCGTCATGGAATAATTCGCAAAGTAATTTAGGCAGAATTTATTTGACGAGTGCTCTTCAGGATATTTCTCAATTCAATACCCTGATAGCCTACATATTTTCCTCTCCTAGAAACCATCTACGATTGATTTGGTCTTAACCGACTCTAGTCATCTTTGTAGCCAACTGATAACTCATGCTGATTTGATTCTGATCATGTCCCTGTTACATTTCAAATATCGCATGAAGCAACTCTCAATCCTATCAGCTCCACTTTCAATTATTTTCGAGCCGACTGGAATATATGAAAACGTATGTTGACTCTAATCTTGATGTTAACATTTCTTTAGAAACTAAACTTGATATTGACAATGCTCTTGAAACTTTAACAAATCCATTGTTGAAGCCAGGAGCATTGCAATTCCAAAGTGTGAAGAAAAATTTGAATCCGTGATTATAGACGATGATCTTAAACTCTTGATCCGTCTTAAAACGAGGAGAAGGCAATTTCAACGCACTCGCGATCCTGCTATAAAAATTATATGGCAGGATTTGCAGAAAGAAATCAAGAAACGTTTTGCACAATGGGTCGGCATTAAGTCAGAGGGGACCAAGTACAAAACTAGGAAAATTGGATTATTCTCTCATTAGATGCAAAATACCTTACCTCCGTTTCACTTTGACCAGATTTGATGAATGCTGTAAACTACGAGAGATATATAACAATTTACTTTGGATGATCAATAAAAATCGATAAAAGTGTGCAGTCAGAGTGGACCAGTGCTTACTACCATAATAGCGAAAATAATCAGCGCGCTGAGGTGCGAGAAAATGAAAATATTTCAAGAGATTTGTCAGATTTTTCGACATCGAATGATTGTTCTACTTATCCATCAATAAAATTTATAATATTACTCAATTCGAAGCATTTGATTTTGATTTTTGACCATTTACCACAATTTGGAGGGTGGTCAGAAATTGCAACAATTTCTGAGCAGACAGAGTGGACCAAGTGTTGAAAAGCAATAAACTAATTGATTATTGCATTCTTTGAGTCAATTTCAGAGTTCGATAGAAGTTTATGGTAGTTCTATGGTGTATGTATTGAATGTGCTAGAAACCGCTCATTGGACCAGTATATTTTGGTCGCTACTCAAGAGATTTTCACTTGATCCACTCTGACTGAACACATATTTAAATATTTCTGGTCTTCAATGCCCTGACCCTGCAAAACCTTAATTTTCAAGCTATCGTATTGCCACTGATTTCGATATTGACTACGCATTATTAAAGAAATTACGTTACTGGTTCGATGGGTCTTTATGATTCGCCTATCTTAGAGATATGCCCCAGTTTGACCATACAAGCATTAAATGATTATTATTTTTCTAGAAATTGTTCAGTCAGAGTGGACCAATTACACATAGTCCATCAAAAAATCGTTCTATCAGTGTTTGAATTATGAATTTTTATGATTATCACTTCACATTATATTGTTTGGAAGTAACACAAAGAATTGTAGAAATTTCGAACCAAAATTTAAACGAGTTTAATAATTACAGAGCGTTAGACTTTAAACCCATTTTTCTCAAAATATGAAAAATGTCACTTGGTCCACTCTGACTTAACGCCGACCAATTAAGAAACAAAAATTTTGAAAATAAAATTTCTCAATTGGACCCTGGCTCTAAGCCCTTTGGAAATTGTCTAAAATCTTGAAAAAACCTCAGAAGCCAATACCGGCATTGAAGAGGAAAACAAATTATACTAACTTATTGCGAAAAAGCTCAACAACTTGCTATGCAGTTTGAAAGTTGATACTATGTGAAAGCGTGGTGGGAGCCCTGTCACAGGGAAATTAATGAAACAGGGGTTAACAACACACTTTTTCAGGGTCGTTTCATATGGTGCTCCCGGATAATTTTCTCAACTATATTTGGTGGCAAGGCGGACAATACAAATACAAAATGGCGGAAACAAGATTTTCTTTACACAATAAATTAACGAACACACAGTCAGAGTTTAGCAGGCCTTACATAATTATTTATTAATTTAACTAATCAATGCAAAAGACTTTGGTTAACCATTTATTTCACAAACTTTTGAGCGCTCACCGTTGCGGCCGATCGTTGGGTTGGTCGACATGCTGGTTCTCTGGATCTCCTTGTGGGCATTCCTCCTGGGCTTCTTCTTTTTCTTCTTCTCAATCTTCTTTTAGTGTTCTCTTCTCTTCTTCGGGCTTAATAATTCGATTCACATCGCGAATCCCACACTTAACAAGGGATCGAACGAACCGAACGACCAGGCCAGTGTAACGTAAGGCCACTGTTCCACAGTCCGGGAGCGGTACCGAAAAGTGCACTAATGTCTTCTAGTGGTCTTCGTCAAGCGAGCATGCACCTGTTGAACGGACAGAATCACTACTCATTGTTCGTCACTCATATTGTCCGTTCGACCACTATAATGTTCACACTGCAGCGTTCAAAGTTCACCACGGCTCGCTTGACCACAGCGTACGGTTTTGTTAACCAAGGACTAGCGCGACTAGAACTAACTTTTAAATTTGGTGCTTTCGTCTAATCGTTCGTGGTGTGTCCTTTAATTAACCCGTACAAACTTTTAACGTGTTTAGGTGTTAGTTATATAAGTTTTAACTTGTTGATTGTACACCGTTTAAATTATAGTAATTAGGGTTTTAACTTCGCGCAATAATACGCACTTGGAACTTATCGCGGTTTAATTAGCGTTCTAACTCGCGGGTCGTCACTAACGTCGCTCCTCCGGACTTCGATAATAAAAAAGAGACTTGACCCTAGTTGGTGGAGTCTATTTATAGCCCATGACGAATTCGCATATTTCACGGTCAAAGTCCAGACGATGATCATGATGATGACGGAGACACGAAGAACGACGAATGATGACCGACGGAGACTTACACTCTAAAGGGGCTTGGTTGATATCTTATACTAAATTACACTCTCACTCCGACAAAACTGGTGCATGCTTAGCCTTAACAGAATTCAAAATCCCTAACACTTGTTTCCGCATATTTTTAATATTTGTAAATAAATATGTTAATATGAAAAATAAATAAAATAAACTCTCTAAATAAGTAAATGTATGTGAAAATTAAATATGTTGAATAAATAAATAAATGTGTATATATAGGAATAAATAATAAAAAAATAACGAAAAGTGAATAATTAAATAAATAGATAAATAATTACTTTATAAACAAATAAATAGCTAAATATAAATAAATAAATAAATAAATAAATAAATAAATAAATAAATAAATAAATAAATAAATAAATAAATAAATAAATAAATAAATAAATAAATAAATAAATAAATAAATAAATAAATA
>NW_018735862.1:0-12004 GCF_002204515.2 Aedes aegypti | reverse complement strand
TTTGATTTTGATTCGTTGGATAAATGTACAACTCGTGCTGAAAAATCATATTTTCACAACTTGTTGAATAAATAACTATTTCCGAAAATCCTTAAATTTAGAGTTGTTCAAAATGTGTTGCGCCCAGGATTTCGCGACCTTTGCCAAGCTACTCCAAGCAATCTCAGCATGATGTCATCGGCCGGATGGATTCCAATTCAAGAATTTTGACACGACATACTTAGTTGCCATTGATAAAACCATTGATAAGAAGGGATTATACAAATCTTCACCATTCTGTGCTCAAAATAAACTTGTCTCGAATTTCTTGACGTTCTATCTAAGTGGTATCTAACTCAATGGAAATACTGCTTCTTCATGAACAGCAAGGCCGAATCTAAGTGTGGCTGAAGCAAGTACGAGGGCTACAACAGTGTCAGCCGAAAACATCAAGAATAATTCGAAATGTGGGTGGAAAATTTACAGCTTGGAATCAACATGAGCTACCCCGATGACACAGGAACATTTCTCGTGACTTTGTTGCCAAGTTTATCTACCTCAGATCATTCTTACAATGCTACAGGCCACACTAGTCTTGTCCTTTCAAAGTAATCCCTCGTCACATGATTAATAATCAATTAATAACATGTCGTTGCCAGTAATCGCTGTGTCAGTTTGAGTCATTTTCACTTCAATTGAACAATATTGCTTGATGCTGTATGCAATCATCAACATTCCTGACAGCACAGCTAGCAGGAAGCCGGACTCGATATTATAAAAATAAAAAAAAAGCGGAAAGTGTTATCGGTGATTGTTTGAAGCATGGTTTTGGTGAAGTATTAAGTTGTGTCCATCAGAATTTATCTAGAAAGTGTTTTTAATAACCAGGGAGTGAAAGTAACCGTGTACGGTTTTCTACGTGCAGTGAAAATGATAGAATTGGGTTGAAAAGTGCTTCCATTCGCGGATGAATAAATATAAACAAACGAAGGAATGTTCGTCGTTTGTATTGAAAATGAGCCACGATTCGAGAAATTTAACTAGTTTAGAGTTACTATAACTATGGAAATGGTTTGATTATAGTGTTCTGATGTCCTGTTAGCAATTGAGAATGATCAAATAAAGGGTAAGTGAAATATTTTGAGAAATAGTGTGAATTGTTAGGAAATGTATTTGTATGTGTGAGGAAGTCAATTTCTCTGCCATGATAGAGATTCCTTTCCTATATGTCCTTAAGAACAGGCCGTTACCCTATTGCTTCCAAAACAATGAATTTTGAAAAATGCTTTATATAGTGAACATTGAAAACAAGTTCTCTATGGCCTCCTCCATCCTCTAATACCGAACAAATTTATATTTTTCAGCAAATAGATGCAATTTTTGAAAGTGTATGGTGGCTTTTTCTATCTCTTAGAGAACAAAACCATCGACCTTTTATTCTTTAGAATATTATATAGGTTACTAAAAAATATATGACTAAGCTTGTCCTACATGACGAATTTATGTGAGAATACACTACAGTAATCAGAAATTACATTAATCTACGAAAATCGCATATTTTTTATGGGCCATACTGTGTAAGGGCTTTTGATGACATCTAATACGAAAATTTTGCGCATATAACCATCGCATAACGCAAAAGGCGATTTCGTTATACTTACATTCTGGTTATTTGGGTTGGGCTTCTATAAACACGTAAGATGTCGTTTAAAAAACACCAAATCAACACACTTATAACAGCTAATTCTAGTGATTCCGAAAAGCGTTGATTTCGTTTCTCCAGCTTCAATGTAACCTTTACTTAAATAGAATGTAACCGTTATTCAAACGAGTAGTTAAGTTATCCTCTTTCTTCGAGTAATGTTCATACAGTCTTGTGTGGAGTTTATGATAAGGAAGGTTGGCTATAAATCAATGAATCGCAGTTCAATTCTCAATTTTTTTATAATTCTTTATTAGTATTATTCCAAACATAACATTCATTATTTCTTATATCTAGTTGTTCTGTGTTATTAGACAACACTATCATCCTAATTTGGTAAAACAAATCTAAGATTTTATTAACATATTGTTAACAACATATTACATTTCATTTGCCGTAGCAGTTCAGATTTTTTACAGTTGAATTGATTTCACCTGTTTATAAGAGAAAAAAAAACGTTTTGAATATACTTAACCTAACTTAACCTAAACATATAACGCATTAATCGTGGCAATAGAAGATTGTAACGTTTTTTTGCCTGAAATTATTAATTATTTTATTTGACATTTGTTCCAATGTTTTAACATTGGATATTCTATGTAACTCATTGGTACTATACCAGGGAGGAAGCCTCAGAATCATTTTCAAAATTTTATTTTGAATTCTCTGCAGAGCTTTCTTCCTGGTATTACAACAGCTAGTCCATATTGGTACAGCATACAACATGGCTGGCCTAAAAATTTGTTTAAATATCAAAAGCTTGTTCTTAAGACAAAGTTTTGATTTTCTATTAATAAGTGGATAGAGACATTTTACATATTTGTTACATTTGGCTAGAATGCCCTCAATGTGATTTTTGAAAATTAAATTCTTATCTAGCATGAGCCCTAGATACTTAACTTCATCTGACCAATTTATTGGAACCCCTCTCATCGTGACAACATGTCTACTTGAAGGTTTGAAATAAAGAGCTTTTGGTTTATGTGTGAAAATTATTAGTTGAGTTTTGGAAGCATTAGGAGAAATCTTCCATTTCTGCAAGTATGAAGAAAAAATATCCAAACTTTTTGCAATCGACGTCGGAGAGGCCTGTGTCATCCGCAACAAAGATTTTTGACATCCCTGAGGTAACTCAGGTAAGTCAGATGTGAAAATATTGTATAATATTGGTCCCAAAATGCTGCCTTGGGGAACACCAGCTCTTACAGGAAGTCTTTCAGATCTGGAGTTCTGATAATTAACCTGAAGTGTACGATTTGACAGATAACTTTGAATTATTCTAACAATGTATGTTGGAAAATTAAAGTTTTTTAATTTTACAATCAAACCTTCATGCCAAACACTGTCGAATGCTTTTTCTATGTCTAGAAGAGCGAGACCAGTAGAATAGCCTTCAGACTGGTGGAACGGATCAAATTTGTTACACGCAAGAGTTGATGAGTGGTCGAATGTCCATGGCGGAATTCGAACTGTTCATTGGCAAAAATTGAATTTTGGTTGATGTGGACCATCATTCTGTTCAAAATAACCTTTTCAAAAAGTTTACTGATGGAGGAAAGCAAACTGATTGGACGATAGCTAAATGCTTCTGCAGGATTTTTGCCTGGTTTTAAAATTGGAACAACCTTAGCATTTTTCCATTTGTCAGGAAAATATGCTAATTGAAAACATTTGTTAAATATGTCAACTAAAAATGATAAGCTACTTTCTGGAAGTTTCTTGATGAGGATGTAGAAAATTCCATCATCGCCAGGAGATTTCATATTTTTGAATTTTTTAATAATAGTTCTCACTTCTTCCAAATCAGTCTCCCAGGCATTTTCGAAAACGTTCTCTTGATTGAGAATATTTTCGAACTCCTGAGTAACTTGATTTTCAATTGGACTAGTAAGTCCTAAATTAAAATTGTGCGCACTTTCAAACTGCGTAGCAAGTTTTGAGCTTTTTAGCAATTAGTTAGTAATAATTTATTTTCCTCTTTCAATGCTGGTATTGGCTTCAACAATGGAATTTGTTAAAGTTTCAAGAGCATTGTCAATATCACGTTTAGTTTCTAAAGAAATGTTAACATCAAGATTAGAGTCAACAAACGTTTCATATAAATTCCAGTCGGCTCGTAAATAATTGAAAGTGGCGCTGATAGGATTGAGAATCGCTTCATGGGATATTTGAAATGTAACAGGGACAAGATCAGAATCAAAATCAGCATGAGTAACTAATTGGCTACAAAGATGACTAGAGTCGGTTAAGACCAAGTCAATCCTAGATGGATTTCTAGAAGAGGAAAAACATGTAGAGCTATCAGGGTATTGAATTGAGAAATATCCTGATTCCTGCAGGTCCAATTTTCAAAGCGCGAGCCAATCTAGAAATCTTGTTCGATTTCACAAACCAGACGCTGGATTGGCAACTTGAAAATCTACATCTCAGCAGGCTTCTCGCTGAGCAGGTTCGGAGCACTTACCAGCTCGAAAGCGAAAATGGAATGAAACCGAATCTGACGTAAAAAGCATGTTTTATTACCTTAGAATAGCAATGATGCTCCTCCCTTTCGTGTTCTTCTCTTTCTGATAGTCCAATCTGGGAAATGGGCATGTGCCAATGATGTGTTGGGCTGAGAATTACTTGAAAATCTCAGAAAATGCTAATGCGTAGGAAATGAATGATTTGTTTTACTAAATATTCAATATTTATTTACTACATTTACTAAATATTCAATAATTAGCTATTGATAATCATTAGTTTTATTTATTATGAAGGTAAATTTCTGATCCATTATTACAATTGCCAAAATTATTACAATTGTGCAATTTGAAGTAGATTATAAAACTGAATTTAGTATAATACCATTAAATTCCACTAGAGTTTGTATCCTTTGACAGATACGCGTATTTCGACCTCAACTGTAAGGCCGTCTTCAGTGTCGTGTAATAGACTCGACTGTGCAATTTTGTTACATGTGATAATTTTCGTCATCGAAGTTTTCCCATAAAATATGGGAAATCAAAGACGCTGTTTGAAATGCCACTCTATTTTACAATCGTTGTGAAATGTTGAGCACTCATCCCAATGGCACTGCAGCAGCGTCCTCGAAAGCATCCTCAAATTGCCGTATTGTCAATTATTCGTAATAAATCGGTTATTGAATGATGCTACGAGATGAATAAAGAGATGTGGTAAACACATTAGGGAATATTACACAATCATCTCTTTAAAACACATTTGTTGGCTCTGGAAAAGGCCGATTGAATTGTTGAATTTGCGTAACACGGACACATTTTGACGGTGCACTGGTAGAAATCCTCCTCGCCCGATGAGGTTTGCGGTGGCGATGACGATGGGCGCTTCAACAAGCGGCTTCAGTCGCGGCAGCGTGTTGTTATTCCATTCGCGTTCCATTGAAAACTGAGCTGAGAATGCGAAAGGCACTCGAGACTTGCTCGCCGACCATGTTCACAGTCTGACGGCAAAAGAAGAATGAGCAAAGAAGCAGGAATCGGTCTGCTTTTATAGTGCGAAGCGGAACGCAAAAGAAGCGTGGAAAACTGCTTGCACGTGATTGGTTGCGTAAGAAAGGGGTCGACATTTTCCCAATTTTCAATAGTTTATTGTCAATAATCAAAAGTTTTCTCCATTCGAGGAAATTGTTGTATAAATTTCCGACCGATTGGTGGGAAAATATTGAAAATCTATCGATAAATGACTGAGTTATTAGCGTTCAAAATCTTTCATAATTTCGTGACGGTCGCAAAATTTTAGATTTTCAATTGACACCCAGTATATTGCCGTAAGACGTAGTTAACGTCAAAAATGTGTGCTTCCTCTCTTCAAGATGTTTGAGACGAATTTCGCGATCTTTAAGAGTTTCCGGCAAAACGCAACAGTCTCCTTTCTTTGCGATTTGGAAGGAAACCTTGATTCCCCTAATGGAGTTCAAGATCTCCTGCCTAAATCCCGCAAATTCGGAACAACCGTGGTCAGGCGGCACTCTTTGTTTCCTCACTTGAATCAAAGAGCCTGGGCTAGAGGCTGCTTCGATTTGGTGTTCGGAAAATTGTCTAGAGCATCGAACTGATTTCTCTTTTCGATACAATTATTCATTTCACCCTTGGAAAAAAGTTCGCATTCCGGGGAAACGTCCTTTCTTCCATTCTTGCCACGTTTAGTGACAGTTTTAAATCCCACTTTTTTGGAAGGAAGTTGTGAATTCAGAGATTCACCCTTCCTTTTGTTTGTTGTTGATACCATGTTAAGTTAATAAACGGAAGACCTCCTAAGAGGTTTTTTTCAGTAGAAGCATTAACCTAAGAATGCTAATGTCGCTGCTGTTTGTGTTACCAACATCTAGTTTGCCACGAACTGACAGCCTGAGTACCGGGCATCAAAGTGCCAAATTAATTATAAAAACATAAACAACGACAAGGCATTGAACAAACAATGAAAAACCATAATTAAAGGTAAGAATAATTAAAATCAGTTTTGTGACAACAGCGCTACTAGCGTTCTACTACTAATATTTCTATTGTTTTTTCCCAAGACGGCGTCCAAGAAGGATTACCACCGCTAGCTTTCGCCAACGGGTCCAACGAAAAATCGAAGGCACGGGTCCAAACAAGGATCGTAAAGGGATCAATAGTAGAAAAAATAGTACTGAAAAGTATTGTTTAAGTAGCACTGAAAAGTACCGTTTTTAATTTTAGCACTGAAAAGTACTGTTTTATTGCTTTAGGTAGTTTTTAAGAAAACTTCCAAGAGCAGAGAGAATTCGTGTACGCACAGCACGAAGGTACGATGCGCACTGAACTCTCAATTATTCGTGATTATTATTCATCTTTAAATTTCCGCATACATCACTTCCATGTACTTGATAGTGGCATTAATAATTCCCAAAACTATGAATTTGTTAATATTTGTTTGTTTATTGTTGAATAAGCGATCGTTAAGCTTTTCTTGGTAGGCATCTGTTCAAGAATATAATTATTGTTTTCCAAATATTTGAATTAGCTAGAAAATTTTTTGAGCAGCATCAAATTGTTACCTGGGATGTTGGGTAATCTTATAAAGAACCCTCTTTCAAGAACATACAATTTTATGAGAAATATCTTCAAAGACTGTTTGCTCCCCTACCGTGAAGGGAGTCCTGGCTACGCCTGTAGCTGTCGCCTCGATAAAACTGGTCTATTCCGAGTTGTGATAGCATCGTGGAGTAGACCATCATCTTTTAACTAGAAGAGGAACCGGAGTCTGTGGGTGCGAGGAAATCCGATTATGAAGAACATGAGATAATTTGACCAAGTAGCGATCATGACAAGGTCTTCACTTGGTAGGTAACTACAGGATCGAAATTATGATGGGATGATGTGAGAAGAGATGGACGAGGGTGAGATTTTTGCGCGGCTCATCAACATCATGTGAAACTGCTCAATGATGACACCGGTTTCTCCAATCGAGTTGACCACAGGGTGCTAATCTGGACTCGGGGAGGATACGAATCATTAACTTTATGATTGATATGATAATTTGAGAGCGGGTTTTCGAGGGTTACTGTGATAGAGTGGCATCGTGATGTGATAAGTGTAAGAATAGCAATGTTAAATAAATTATCCATACGGTAGGCGAAGTAATGATATTTCAGCTTAAAACACATTATTTTTCAAAACATATTTCCAACCATCTGTTATATAGCTGTCGATTCCATCAAAATACGAAACCTAACGCCTCATGACCATCATGTATATTCCCCCTTCTCCGCGTAATGTTCGCCCAAAACAACATTCACGTGCACCCAAAGAGGTCAAAATCTTGAATGAATTTTAATTTCAATTAAAATACCGGTCGTGCACACCTGCCTTCGCGGTTACCCCAGCACTAGCTACTAGTAGGGGTGGGTGGGGTTTTATGCCCTTCTTACATTAATGTGTCCTGCGAAAAATTGCTCCAAAGCCAAAGTAATATAAAAACACTACTTCTACTAAACGTTCTTTTTTTCTGGAATGACGTCCTCACTGGGACAGAGTCTGCTTCTCAGCTTAGTGTTCAATGAGCACTTCCACAGTTATTAACTGAGAGCTTTCTTTGCCAAAGTTGCCATTTTCGCATTCGTATGTCGTGTGGCAGGTACGACGATACTCTATGCCCAGGGAAGTCAAGGAAATTTCCATTACGAAAAGATCCTAAACCGACCGGGAATCGAACCCAGACACCTTCCTTATACTACAGAGATGAAACAATAAGGTGTCAAACTCATATAGTTCTGCCAGGGTTCTGTTTTACCCCGATTCCCCCTAATGGGACACGGTGCTTGCTAGTTCATACGCTGACTTGCTAAATAATACCAAACAACACGCTCGAGTGTGTCTGATCGTAAACCGGCTTCCTCCCTCTAGGAAGGTACCGTGGAATAGGTGAGGTAGTCGGTGCGTTTAACCACTCACTCTCTCCCATAGTTACTTCCGCTGGTTCCCCTTCAAGATATAAAAAATTAAAAACAACAAACATAAACATCACCTGAGAGGGCCACCTACTGAACACCTTTCGTTATTAGGGACGTAAACGAGTAAGCGGGACTAATGTGAGACGTAGTTTTTTTTTGTATCTACCACCAGAATGAGCCATCATAGGAAAACTACCGACCGCTACTGATTGACTGAGGAGACACCATGTCTCGCTCGTCAACGCGGTCAGATAGAGTTTGATCATTGGAGTTCAGTACGATTTTCCCGCCTAATCTCATCAACCTTCGATCAATATTATGATCATGCGTTTGAGTCTTCGTTTTGGCTCGTGGAGTTGTAAGATCACCTTTTTTTGTGGTGCATTACAAGGTATGAGGTCTATTGAGTAAGGGAGAGATGGTTGGGCAATATTTTGGTTTTGGATAATAAAACCCGAATGGCGCATGGATATTGATGTACCGTAAACCGGAGGCAAATTGATCACTGGGCGAATTCGATCAGGTCGGTACTAAAAAGCATTCCCTCCCAAATTGGTTCGTTGGCTCCACAGACATTCAGGATCAATAATGTCCAGTTCGTATTGGGCGAGTGCGAATAGATATTCGTGCTCAGTCGAGGATGGATTGCCAACTGATGAGTTTGTTTCATGCTTATGATAACACATTTTTGTCTAGTCAACGTCAAGTTTATGTAATTTTCAAACAAACTGAATGGTTCGTCACTACAAGTGTCGACATAATCCCGTATTCCTGTTTCAAAAAAATATTTTATAATTGAACTAATTGATTAAAATTTGAACTTTGTTCACGGTGCCCCAACAGTCCGTTATTATGAAAAAAAATGATCATCAAATTTGAGCACCTGGCTCAATTCATAATGTCATTTTTGCACCTCTGGAACAATTCAAAAAAAATCCCTAGGAGGAATCTCAAGAAATCTTGATTTGGAATTTTTGACTCAAAATTTCAATATAATCCTTATTAAAATTTTGCAATAGCTTTTCATAGTTTACCGGTTTAAATTTAATTGATTGTTGTTTTCTATGTTGAACCGATTGAAAGATTAATCAAATAAATTAACAATAAACAATGTTGTTATTTAAAAAAAGGATTTGAGAACAAATGTAGCACAATAATAGTAAGAAGATAACCCATGTGAATACTTTCATAGTCGATTAGAACTAGTATCAACCGTTTGTTTCAAATCTGGAATGATTTGGTTGCTCTGGTACGCTCACGTCAATATCAGAATGAACATACGCGGATGTGTTCCACGGGGCCGCTGACCTCCACCTGAATGATGTAACTTTTTCTTACGGCATTCACACTATATGACCAACCCACTGAAGTTTGCATTTTTTGTTCGTTTAATAGTTTGCGCCCCTGTTTTTCTGCTAATTCCAGATGTACTGCTCGAGTTATCATACATGTACATATAACTCCCCATCGTTTCTCAATTGAACGATGCACCTTTACTTCGAGAGTTCCAAAATAATCTACACCAGTATTAGTGAATGGTGGTGCATAAATTTCCAATCTTGAATCAGGAACACAGGCCATTTGAGGATATACCGGTTTTGCCTTCAACAAAATACATCTTGGACATTTAGATTTGACATAATTTAACGCTGGTACATAAAAATTCAGTGAAAAGTTGTATATAACTATGTTATCGCCTTGATGCCAAAATTTTTCATGATACATTGTCAGTATTAAATTTGTCGCATGTTGTTTTTTGGGTAATATAATTTGAAAATTTGGTACTTCTGGAATTGTTGAATTTGCTAATCGCCCATTAATTCGTAGTAATCCATATTGATCAATGATTAGGTTTACCAGACAAAGCTTACTTTTCTTTGACAATGGCTTGTTGTTATGTATATCTTTAAATTCTTCTGCAAAAGCTGCAGACTGTACCCTTTTAAATATGATTCTTTCTACGTAGGTACGATCTTTCATGGTGATTTCACGTTTGATGTTATTATTCCGTAGCCATTCCACAAATTTCTTTAGAATGCACATATGACGAATTAATCTTTCCCAACTGGAATATCTCTCTTCAAATGGCTGCTGAATGGTCTCCGCATGCACTCCGACATGTTTTAGTTCCTCTGTTGGCTCAGTAATTTTCTTTGTTGCTGGCCAATGCTCTTCAGGTAATCCAAGAAAATCTGGCCCATCAAACCATATTGATTTTCCAGTTATTTCTTTTGTTGCCTCGTCAGCAGGATTTAATTTTGATGGCACCCATCTCCATTGGTCTAATGATGTTGTGGTGAGTATTTCTCCAACTCTTACTACAACTATTTGTTTGTACTTCCACTGATCACTGGCGATCGAAAAAAGGACATTTTGAGAATTAGTCCATAATACTACCTTTGATGGTACTAATCTTAGGTCTTCCCTGACTTGCTTTAGTAGTCTTGCTCCAAGAAGTGCTCCTTGCAACTCCAATCTTGGAATGGATTTTGTTCTCGTAGGCGCAACTTTTGATTTAGCGCAAAGTAATTTTGATATTGCTTGATCTTTATTCTTGCTCTTTACATATATACAGGCGGCATAAGCACGTTCTGATGCATCAACAAATGTATGAAGCTCAATATCACTTGCACGTGGTGTTGAAACGTATCTTAGTATGGACAAGTTTTCAGCTTGTTTAATCAAATCTAACCAATGTGTCCAATATTGTTCCATATGCTCAGACATTCGTTGATCCCAATCTATAGTTTCCTTGTGCATCATTTGAACTAATATTCTATCATGAATTGTGATGTTGGCAATTAATCCTAACGGATCATAAATAGATGCAACGAAGGCTAGCACTTCTCTTTTCCTAGGTAGATTTACCTGCCGAAGAACTTCGATGGATAGTTTGTTCATGTTTATTGTATAGCCTATTGCGTCATTATTCGTATTCCAATAGACTCCCAAAACCTTTTCAAACTCAGATTCCTTCTGGCTGAATAATTTCATAGACTTCTGCTCTTGACGATCCTTCGGTAAGGTATCCGTAATTGATTTGCTGTTCGAAATGAAGTTTCGAATGAAGAATCCGGCCGTATCGTGAACGTCGATCACTTGATTTATTATTTGAGAAACTTCTTCTTCCGTATCAAAGCTATCCAAGTAATCGTCAATCTAATGTTGTTTAACGACTGCTATAGCTGCTTTTGGATACTTTTCCGTGAACTTGCTTGCGTTAAAGTTCTTTACGGCTTGGGCACATGAAGGTGAACATGTGGATCCAAATGTCATTACCTTGCATGACAAATACTTCGGGTTCCTTTTCTGGATTACAATCGCGCCACAAGAATCGTTGGGCGTGTTGATCTTTTTCTATAATTTTGATCTGGGTGAACATTTCTGCGATGTCACCACTTACAGCGTATTGTCCTTCGCGGAAGCGCAATAACACTCCAAACAACGGAGTTGTCGCATCTGCCCAGGTAACCAATAAGCATTAAAATAAGCCGCGCAGTAGACTCCCAACAGCATTTGCTTTGCTTGCTGCCCTATGGAAGCAAGTTCATTGCTTAGCAGCAATGCTCCAGCACAAGCACTGCTATTTAACATCTATCGGTTCTTAATAAGCAATTGAACTGCACAGGCTATTTTCGAGTCATAGCAAACAAAATGCTTTCAGATAGCCGCACGAATGCAATGAAAGAGAAGTACGGGTTGTGTGTTACATGTTTCACAACACTTTTCATCTCTTTCTCACCCACGAGTGGCATCTTATGGAGACGATTCAGTGTACGAGAAGTATAGTTAAAAACAAACTGATTTCCACGGTAGCTGCCATTTTTTTTATTGGAGCGGTAGTTTCACAGATCCTTCTGACATGTGAGATGAAACCAATGTATCAACCT